>NC_056749.1:70438035-70675535 GCF_019279795.1 Protopterus annectens | reverse complement strand
AACACTGGAGCAGCTCACTGCCTTTAAGATGAAGAAGCAAGAAAACAAATTCTTACTGTACATAACTATGTCCAAATGTATAATCTATATAGGCAGCTGCAAACTGGCATGATGTACATAGTCATGGTCAGCTAGGCACACAACAATATCTATTGGAGTATATAAACAGTATAATGGAAACATAAGAAAATGGACAGATAATTGCTGGTATGATACTTTAGCAAGATTATGGGCTGAAGAAAATGCCCCATCTGCAATTGAAATGCTAAGAGTTATAACGAAGTAAGCCTAGGTACTTCCCCTAGTTAAATCTCTTAGTAGTCTGTTAGATCATCAAACTGAAATGTGTGAACTTGTGGCTGTAGTGAGTAAGAGAGTGTGACAATGTCAGATACAAGTGTGGGGAAGATTAGTTTGCAGAACTCGGTGACAGGTATTAGTAACGTGATCCTTTATATTCAAACAGTGAGGTGAAGACCTCTTCTTTTGACTAGTAAATCCAAACAGTAGGGAAGTACACATAGTTTGTTTCTTTTTCTAAAGTTTCTTAATGCATCCAGCATGCTACATACAAATTTAAGAGTAAACTGATGAGTTATTAGAAGGTCATTTTCTGAAAAGTACTAAATAAGGTATCCCCTATTCATTGACCTAACCATTATGGAAGTCACTTTACTTAAAGTTACTGGCAAACTACTTGTTTATGTCTAAGAAAATTTTGTGGTGCTTTGTAAGGTAGTACTGGGGACAGTTAAATGGTGATCCTTGATTTATATCATATATTGGTTTTCTGCCCCAAGCTGTTTTTTTTTTTTTCATGTTGATGGAGAAGACAGACCTCTGTAGATGAGGATTTGGCAGTGACAGATCTCTGGTTCTTTGATTCTGAAAATGTAGTAAATTGGTTAACTACAATAAAGGAACTGTCATATTTAGTAACTGGTAAATTTCCTTGGCAGTTTTTCCTGTCTTGAAGGCCATAATTAGATACATAGGTGTGGCTGGTGTAATTAAGATGACACAGAGGGCAGGGGGAATCATTTAGATGTGAATAGTAGACAGTTGCAGAAGCATATGTATGTATGTATGTATGTATGTATGTATGTACGGAGAAGAAAGTCAAAAGAGTTAGCACATGTGGATAGTTTCAGAATCAGTGAAAACATAACATAATAATAAACAAAGATGTGAAGTGAAATGTTCTGAGGATGGTATCTCTTCTGACTTTTTTCTCTGTCCTTTTTGCCTCCTTGCATGCCACTTTTGTCACTTTTCATGCTCTTTCCCACTGATGTTAAACCCCTCATTCCCCCTATGCTGGGTATCCCCTGCCCCAGCACGTGGTTGAGGGTTGACTGGAAGAGCTGTCAGCTGGGCAGTCATGGAGGTGGTTTCTGCTATCTCCTGCATGCACAGGCTAAGAGGAAGTTTACTTTTTGTGGTAATTCCACCCCTGGTTGTCTAAAATGGGCACTCATGTCACCACAGAGGACTGCACTGCCCTTCCCCCTATATATGCCTCTGGAGAAACTTTAATGAGACTACCATCACTAGTTTGGATATCTGCTTCTTATTCAGGGATTTATCCCTTCACATCATGAAACCAAGTGGTTGTTTTCCTGAATTGTCTCCTGGAATTAAATAGTCATTGCTATGATGTCATTTTCATGGGGTGCCAAAAAGATAAAAGACTGGGCTTATGTTTTGTTACCTTGCCTTGTGTTTTGGTCACGATTAGCAAGAGGTAGGTAGAACTGAATTTAAAAGTCTGCCTAAACAGGAGTAAATCATGTGACTGACATTAGCGGAAGAATTAGGATCACTTGAATGTTTGCTTTGTAAGAATGTAAAACCAAGCTACAAATCTAATAAAGATGTTTATAACTAAAGAAAAATATGGAGATATAACCTATCCAAATAACATGACTGAAGAAGGCAAAAGAAGCAGTTAGAGTAATACATGCCTGAAATGAGGAAAAAAACAGCACAGAATGTTAATAAAAATGCTAGATTTGCAATAAACAGCAAAAAAAAAATGTTAACAAAAATAAATCAATTGGATCATCTATATTCAGAAATGAAGAAGAGGAAATGGTGAAAAATACACTCAGTAGTGGGAGCCTGGATTTAACAAAAGTAGTCTGGATTTATAAAGGTATAATTTCAAATACTTCTGTAGCAGAAATAAGTCTGAAAGTATCCTTTACAGAAAAAAGGTAGGATTTGTCATGGTTCAAAGCACAATTCCAAAGAAACTTAGTGGGGAATTAATATTGTCATTTTTTATCTAGATTATTGGGCTCAAGGCCAGAATATGGGTAAAAAATAGTAAACTATCCAGAGTCCGGCACAGCAGTATGTAAATTGAGATGGAGAGAGAGAGACAATAATGTTGATATGTAGTTCACTCAGGTAAATAAAATACTTAAAAATAAATTTAATTTAGATACATCTATAGTGAAATTTTGACTACACACAATTCATATACTTTAAAATGATACAAAATATAATAACAAACAAGAGTTTATAAACAGTACAGGTATGTCTTAACACAGATGGAATTAATACATAGGCATAAAATATACCATAGAATTAATACATAGGCATAAAATATACCATGGAATTAATATATAGGCATAAAATATACCATAGAATTAATACATAGGCATAAAATATACCATGGAATTAATATATAGGCATAAAATATACCATAGAATTAATACATAGGCATAAAATATACCATGGAATTAATACATAGGCATAAAATATACCATAGAATTAATACATAGGCATAAAATATACCATGGAATTAATACATAGGCATAAAATATACCATAGAATTAATACATAGGCATAAAATATACCATAGAATTAATACATAGGCATAAAATATACCATAGAAAATAACCAGTTTGAAAGGGGCTTTAGACGACTCAAACTGGGGTAGCAGATTAACAAAATAAGCAGAAGAGAAAATGAGAATTGGAAACTGGAAACTACAGGATGATTTAGAACTTGAAGCATGTGTGTCGAATGGTATTTGACAGGTGATGAAAGCGGGATTGCTTGATATGAGGAAGGTTGGGCAGGTTTCAGATGTCAGGGGGATTGCAATTTTAAATTACTGAACCGAGTTTGTACAAGTATCTTTCAGAAACTGAAGAATGAATGCGAGTCTGTGTAAGGTTAGGGAACCTTAATGCTGAGTCTGGATTGGTAATAATGATGTCTGATAATTTATGGGTTGGGGAGGACAGATGTTTAGTTTAAATAAATTCTATACCATGGAAGGGGAAAAAAGTTGAGCATTAATAACTGAGAGAGTATGAATGCCATATATAGAAAAAATCATTGATGAGTTCTAGAATCAGGTTAATAAATCTACAAACGCTGTTAACATTTTTTTAAGAAGAGAATGATTGTAAGGATTCCAGTGGGATACAGAGGGAAATTATACTATCATTTGAAAACGTGGAGATTCTTAGCAGTGACTGCATGAGTTGAGAGTTAGCATTTTGACTGAGTAGAAAGCAGTTTTTCATTGACTTATTTCTTTATTAATAATTAGATGATTGTGCAAATGAAAACCTAGTACTGGGTCCAGATTAATACCTAGATAGCTAAAAGAGTTTACTGCTGAGATGTGGAATACAAAAAAGATACCGTGTATGTAACAAAGGAGGGAAGGAAACATATTAACTCGTATCACTGTCCACAGAGGGAGTTTACAGGAAACTGATGGCAAAACAAATGTGGATTTCAATACATTTTGCTTATACTTAGATTCAAATTTTGAGTGGCACTCTTACTTTTTAGCAGATAGTCATCTGCTTTGAGTTCAATACTTAGGAGAGTGGAGTTCATGTGTAAAGTTATTGATAAATAGGGTATGCTGTACTCACCAGTTAATTTGCCATCTGGTATAGTGCATGCATGTATAACCAACAAGAGACTTTACTCTGTGCCATCTGGTATAGTGCATGCATGTATAACCAACAGGAGACTTTACCTGTGTCATCTGGTAAAGTGCATGCATGTATAACCAACAGGAGACTTTACCTGTGTCATCTGGTATAGCGCATGCATATATAACCTACAGGAGACTTCACCCTGTTCTATCTGGTATAGTACATGCATGTATAATCAACAGGAGACTTTACCTGTGTCATCTGTTATAGTGCATACATGTATAGCCAACAGGAGACTTTACCTGTGTCCATCTGGTATAGTGCATGCATATATACCCTACAGGAGACTTTACCTGTGTCATCTGGTATAGTGCATACATGTATAACAAACAGGAGACTTTTCGTGTGTCATCTGGTATAGTGCATACATGTATAACCAATAGGAGACTTTACCGTGGGTCATGTGCTATAGTCATTCATGTATAACCAACAGGAGGCTTTCAGCTCCAGAGAAGTCGGTAGTGTTCACTGAAAATCGAGACAATCTCTGTTTTGTTTAAGACTGCTGTAACCAGAACAGGACTTTGTGTGAGAATTTATTTTAAGTAATATGCGGTAATTAGTTTTAGCAGGTTATTTACAGCATGTGCCGTACATTGGAAGTTTCTGATATATATAACTGTCTAATAATAATATTATTAGTATATGCACTCATATGCACCACAAGAGATGTAATAAAGCAGACGGATACACTTTCTGAATGTTAATGATCGTAAATGTGATTCTCAGATATTCATTACTCTATAACTTGTATAGCTTATGCGAAATATTAGTGTATGCAGACTATAGAAAGGCACTGTATAAACTGCAGCATTTACATAATACAGTAGCATGCATTTAGCAGAAACATGTTTTGAATGAGATGTAACATATTTCTTTTTTAATTCCCTTCCGCAAGAACTAACTCTTATGGCTTCTTTTCATGCAGCCAGCCAGTCCATTCATTCCACAATTGTGCGACACAGGAACCTCCATCTGAGGTGACAGTCTTACTGCCTGGGACTCTGACATGACCCTAGCCACTTACAGCAAGAGTCAGGTGGTATGGAGCATGCTAGTTTGCTGCCCTCCCCTGTGGTGACTGCTGTGAGTACTGCTGTAGCCTCCATCCATGTGGAAGTGTGCCTACATATGCCGAATTTCCCTTGGATCCCTGTGTCCCATGAACTTCCTAACATATGAACCTTATTCTTCATATGAAGGACTGATGCAAATGCATCCGTATTTAGTCTGATAATGATTTAAACAAGAATGTGACATTGCTCAATTAAGGACTGTTATAAATGGAAAACTACTTAATTCTAGAAAGTTCTCTCACTTACTATCACTGAAGCACTATGACATTATCCATGTAATATGTTGACTGCCTGGCTTCCTCTAATGCATGAGAAGATAAAGAGGAGAAAATGGGAATCTGTCCCCTGGCTCACTGGTGACCACTTCTGCATGAAGAGGCTCTAGCAGGAACAGACCAAAGCAATTGTTTGGCCAGTTTAGGCAAAGCCTTCCTGTTTGGAGTAGGATGGAGTTCAGTTTATGTTGTCGGAATAGCAAAGACTCTAGCATGACCCTAGCATGACGCTAGCATGAATTCAGCTTGTTGTTATCCAGGTAGCCGATGGGAGTGGGAAAAGACTGGGCAGTGGAAGTTTAGTCAGAGAGTGATGAGGTATAGATTTTGCTAGCTAGTCTTTCATTTGAGAAGAGGGATTTTTAGATGTAGACACATGCAGTGGAGTCTTATTTCAAGCTGTGCTACAAGGATATCTTTTCCTATAATATTTCTACCTTCAGATGCTAGTAAGTGAGAAAACTTTCTAGCCTAAAACAAAATACTATTGCCTTTTCATTAGTTTGATTAATGTAGTAATTGAATGATAGGGACTAGGCAAACAGGGTTACCACCTGTCCCATTTTGGGCAGTTGTGTCCTGACAAAAAATATTAAAAATGGCAAATGTCCTGAGAGAGTACGACATAATTATGTCCCATATTTTATGTAATAGTTGCATAAAATAGTTATTTCTGTATCTAAAATACTTAAATGTTACAAGAAACAGAATAAGCAACTAAACTGCTACAAGAATAAGCTTTTATTTAGGCAAAAAAGTTAAGTTCTATCCTTTGTACTGACCATGGGTATGTGTCGGCCTGTAAAATCTGATGTGTGTCCCAAAAATGTCTACTTTGGCCATTTGAAAAGGTGGCAACCCTATAGACAAAGGAGAGTCGTAGGTATCTAGAGACACCCTATAGACAAAGGAGAGTCGTAGGTATGTAGAGACACCCTATAGACAAAGGAATGTCGTAGGTATCTAGAGACACCCTATAGACAAAGGAGAGTCGTAGGTATCTAGAGACACCCTATAGACAAAGGAGAGTCGTAGGTATGTAGAGACACCCTATAGACAAAGGAGAGTCGTAGGTATGTAGAGACACCCTATAGACAAAGGAGAGTCGTCGGTATGTAGAGACACCCTATAGACAAAGGAGAGTCGTAGGTATGTAGAGACACCCTATAGACAAAGGAGAGTCGTAGGTATGTAGAGACACCCTATAGACAAAGGAGAGTCGTAGGTATCTAGAGACACCCTATAGACAAAGGAGAGCCGTCGGTATGTAGAGACACCCTATAGACAAAGGAGAGTCGTAGGTATCTAGAGACACCCTATAGACAAAGGAGAGTCGTCGGTATGTAGAGACACCCTATAGACAAAGGAGAGTCGTAGGTATCTAGAGACACCCTATAGACAAAGGAGAGTCGTCGGTATGTAGAGACACCCTATAGACAAAGGAGAGTCGTAGGTATCTAGAGACACCCTATAGACAAAGGAGAGTCGTCGGTATGTAGAGACACCCTATAGACAAAGGAGAGTCGTAGGTATCTAGAGACACCCTATAGACAAAGGAGAGTCGTAGGTATGTAGAGACACCCTATAGACAAAGGAGAGTCGTAGGTATCTAGAGACGGTGCTTTCAATCTGAAAAGGATGGGATCATTATTGTGCTGATTATATAGAGCTGTTGTAAACGTCTTTCTGGTACCAAGGATCAGCCTTCATCTTGGAGCTGCTTAGACAAAGTTTGAGATTAATTAACCATTTAGGGAGAAGAATGAGATCTGATTCCAATTGGAATTTGGAATAGAAAGGGCTGGAGCAGTTAGGGTTATCACCTGTCCCACTTTGGGCATTTGAAAAAGTGGCAACCCTAGGAGCAGTAGACTACCATGTCACTGGTTTACAGCAGCAGTGGAACATTTGGAATATATTACTGTTATAGTACCCACAGAAAGTTTGAGAAATCACAGAATAGTCTATTTATAAGAGGTATAAGAGCAGAGAGCTAGAACTGAACCATGGGAGACACTTTTGGGTGGACAGGCTGAGTCAGACACAGAGTCTCCATTTGTAGTTGTAAAGACTCTATAAGCAAAAATGTTCAAAAAACCAGCAGCTTTGCTACATAAGCTTGCATGAGTGATAGCTCCACACATCCTTTCACTACTTTTCAACTATTTCTTAGTTCCATGAAGGAGTTTATTGTCTATCAGGCAGAGGCGTTCGTCAGGTTGGTGAATACATCACCTACTAGTGAACTATTACACATATTCTGATGTTATCCATCAGGACCCAGAGGGCTGACAGAGCACTTATTTCAGAACAGAACCATGTTAGCATCTAAACAATTTCTTATTTTGCTTTATATGGGAGCTGACTTATATGTCTTATTTTTCCAGGATTTTTCCAAGGGTGTAAGGATGACATTGAGTCTTAAATCCCTGAGGACTTAGGATGACTGGTCAAATAAGGCTTGGACTAAGATATTGGGAAAGGTGTTCTGTGTCTGCCTCAGTCTCCAAAGCAGACACCCAAGCAACTGCTACCCCAAAACAAAACACGTGCAACACATTTCTCACAAAGACAGTGTGCCGAACAGTCACAGCCCTTAAGACTAAACAACACACCTAATATACTTGTAATAGGTAACTCTATCGTCAGGCACACTGACATCCCACTCACCAGGCTGAACAAGGAGAGGGTCACGGTGAGCAGCCTGTCGGGCGCTAGGATCTGCCACATAACACAAGCACTCAGGTCACTCCAAGGCAAGTACAAATATGACTCAGTCATTGTCCATGCTGGTGTGAATGACCTGAGACGTACCTCCCTGGACTACATGAAAAGAGACATAGAGGAGCTCTCTGAGCATGTAGCCCAGGCCGGTATGACCCTGACCTTGAGTAGCATCTTACCCTCACCAAGAATGATGCCACAATATGAAGACAAGATGATCAATTTCAACAATTGGCTTAAGTGCTGGCGTCATTCAAAGGGGATCCAATGCCTGTCAGCTTGGGATGATATGCCCGACAAGCCACGATGCTTCGCTAGGGACGGCTTGCACCTGTCACCCCTGGGCTTTTGAATATTGGCAAAGGCTCTTGCTACCCCCATAGTGCCATTTTTAGGCAAGGCTCAAAAGACAAACCCACCTCCATAGGTATCACAAGGGATAAGAAACTAAGAGTAATGCTACTCAACGCCAGAAGTCTAAACCTCAAGATGCACGCACTCAGAACTCTCCTTAGCATGGAGAACATCGATATCTGTGCAGTAACAGAAACCTGGTTCATGGCTCCCGAGAGCACTCCAGCACTATCAGGTTATACCTCATACCATGCTTTTCGGCCCCAAAACTTGGACCGAACCACAAAAGGAGGGGGAGTATCGATATTCATCAAAGATACCCACACCTGCAGGTTGTTGGCAAAGCACGAAGCATCAGAGATATCCATGTGCAACTAACAGTGGGTAAAACTGCCTTCCAGTTTATAGCCTGCTACAGACCACCCTCCCAAACCCAGGAACCCCACTCGGCCTTCCTGAGAACACTGGAAAATATGAAGGTCTCTCCAAACACCATTATATTGGGTGACTTCAACTACCCAAACATAGACTGGGAGCATTACTCTAGCTCCAACACCCTAGCCCAAAGGTTCCTAGAATTTATAAACTCAAATGCTATGGAACAACTTGTTACCACTCCCACAAGAGGGGAAAACATACTGGACCTGATCATCACCAACATGGGGACTCTATGCTCCACACCAGAAGTGTATCCCTCGCTGGTAAGATCAGACCATAAACTAATCTCACTGGATATTCACATCCCAACCCCATCCCCTGCCCAGAAAACCACAGTGAAAAACTTCTCTAAAGCAAATTTCACACTCCTCAAAACCGAGGTGGAATCCTTCAAAGCCCCCGGGCCTGTGGAAAATACGGCCCAGACCGCAGAATCCTTTATAAACGCATTCTATGAACACCTTCAGGAATGCATGGATCATGCGATCCCAAATAAAACCAAGACCCAATCCTCCAAAGGCAGACGTCCTGTCTGGTGGACCCCAGCCATAAACAAACTATACAATAGAAGGAGGAAGCTACTAAATGGTAGAGAAAAATCCCAAAAAGGGAAGGCATCACTGATCAGTATTAGCAAAAAACTACGGGCGCTCATAAAATTGTCTAAGGCCAACTTCGAGAGAAAAATTGCACAGGACACTAAGGATAATCACAAGGCTTTCTTTAGTTATGTTAGGAACCTGGGTGGTAATTCCCAGATATGCTCAGAATTAGTCCAAAATGACAAAAAATACACCGAACCCACAGACATTGCCAACATCCTAGCTGGCAGGTTCAGCGCAAACTTCTCCCCCCCCTCCCCACCAAAAGGGCAAATATCTATCCCAGCAGAGTGCTGCCCCCCCTGACATCTCAGATGCTCTGGTAAGAGCCGCCCTCTCCAAAGCAAAAAACACAGCATCAATGGGACTAGACGGTGTCCCGGGCTGCGTCCTACATGAACTCTAAGAAGAGCTAAACCCAAACATAAAACTACTGTTCAATCTCAGCCTTACTAAGAGGATATGTGCCCAAAGAGTGTCGTACAGCAACAGTGGTCCCTCTCCATAAAGGTGGTGCCTCAATGGATCCTGGAAACTATCGCCCCATAAGCCTGACTAGCTTGGTCTGCAAAGCTATGGAAAGGATCATCATGGACCTCATAAATAAAGATATTGGGGACCTACAGACACTGGATCCTACCCAGTTTGGCTTTGTTAAGGGCAGATCCTGCCTCTTAAACCTGGTTGATTTCTTTGAAACAGTCACCAAGGCCATTGACGAGGGGAAGGTGGTCCACACAGCCTACCTGGACCTCGCAAAAGCCTTCGATACAATACCCCACTCAGGCATTATAGATAAGCTCACCAGCTTAAATATAAGCCCCTATGTCACTAGATGGATTGCAAACTGGCTCAAGGACAGAACCCACATGGTTAGAATTGCTGGAGCCATGTCAGACTCCAAACCAGTTACAAGTGGTGTCCCACAAGGCTCAGTCCTGGGACCTCTCTTGTTCGGTATATATTTCTCGGAGGTACAGGCCAACACGGAAGGACTGTGGCTGACCAAGTTCCCAGATGACTGCAAACTGGGCGCCATAATCGACTCTCCAGCCGACACAAGCATCCTTCAAAAGGGCCTCATAGAAACAGACAACTGGTGCCAGAGTCATGGCCTCAAGCTAAATGCCAAAAAGTGTATAGTCATCCCCTTTGGCAAAATCAAAGTGCCCACAAATTACCACATAGGTGGTAATCCATTAAGTACAGAAGAAGTAATTAGGGACCTGGGGACCCAAGTTGATAGCAATCTCTCATTTGACAACCACGTGGCCAAAGTGGCTAGAAAAACATTTTATATAGCCCACCTAATCATGAAGGGATTCACATCTAGATCAGGGGAGGTCATCGTGCCTCTTTACTCATCCCTCATCAGGCCCATAATTGAGTACAATGCCCCTTTTGGGATGTACCTTACCAGACACCTGCAGCAACTGGAAAGACCCCAAAAGTACCTCACCAAGAGGATCAAAGGGCTCAAACAGATGCCATATGCTGCCCGGTTAAAGAAACTCCAGCTCTACTCAGTGGCATACCGCCTGTTCAGAGGCGATCTGTGCCTGATGTATAAAGCCATGTCCAAGCCGTAATTAATGGACATGCTGCACCTCAGAAAATCCAAATCCCATCGAGCTACGCGCTCGAGAGACTTGAACCTCAGCACTGAAATAAATAGGACATGCTGGAGGGGCAGATTCATAACCCAGAGGCTCCCTTCACTCTGGAATAAAATCCCAGTCCAGGTTAGGCAGAGTCCCTCATTGACTCTCTTCAAGAGGAATCTTGATGAGTGGATGGGAGATCGTAGGTTTACCCCGGGTATCACTTCTATGTCACTGTTAGACAGAGGCACAGTATACTAACCTCGAAAAAGGGCATAGCAAAATAAATTTAAAATGGGTGGCGAAAGCCAAACACATTCTGGCTAGGCTTATAAATGCCCTAGGGCAGATAGCCTAGTATGAACCTATGAACCTATGAAAGGAATAGGTTTCAGATGTGTTGAAAGGGCAAATGATGCAGTCCTTGTATTCTTTTATAAACCAAGGTAAGATAGCCAGGGTGGGTCATTGTTTGGTATTTTACCGATGAGGATGTCAGTATTAGAATTTATCTAGAGGAGAAAGGTGGAATGAAGGAAATCAGATCAATGTTCTAGAAGAAAGTGTAAGAACTGAAGAAAATATGGAGGATGCTGATAAGAAGTGCAGATAGGGAGGTTGAGCCAGAAATAGAGAGATTTCTTATGGGTGTGCATTTTTTTATTTCTATTTAATTTTTAGAAGATCTCCCAATTAAAAAGTTAGCTTTTTCTGAAACTGTTTTGGTGGGAAAGCAGAAATGAATGCTGGATATGGGAAAAGGAAGTTTTCTGACACTGGGTTGCTTTTTTGAAATGTTAGACAAGAATAAAAATCAGTTGCTGATATCATGGAGGGGATGTTGATTCCAGATGCCCTGACTTTGTCTTTGAAATTAAGTAGAAATCTACTTGTATACTTTTGGGAGAAGACCCCCCACCCCATTCCCAGTTCTGTTGTCATTCAGTGGTTATCAACGTGTTTATGAGATAAAAATAATGTTCTTGAAGGAAATAATGCAACGCAGGAACGTGCAATGCATCGTAAACCTCTTTGTAAAGGAAGATGTCAGATCATTCTACAGTTTTGAAGTAGAATTTTACCTGCTCAGTTTTGCTCTGTTTGGTAGAATTGAAGGAAATAACACAGGTTGACATTTAGGCTGTGGAAGACGATGTTGACGGTAATAGGAGAGCGAGTGATGGATGACCGATACTGACTGATGTAGTATTTTTAGGTGTGTTTGTTGCTAAATGATAATGTAAAGTGCGGTTATTAATTTTAAAATTTGGTTAGGTTCATAGGTTCATAGGTTCATACTAGGCTATCTGCCCAAGGGCATTTATAAGCCTAGCCCATAGTTATGTGGCTTTCGCCACCCCTTTAGTTTGAATAAAAACTATGCCTATCATTTTTCTGTGCCTCTGTCAAGCAGTGACACTGAAGTAATCCCTGGGGTATATCTGCGATCTCCCATCCATTGGTCAAGATTCCTCTTGAACAAGGCCAGTGAGGTGCTCTGCCTCACATGTACCGGGATTTTGTTCCACAGCATAGGGAGTCTCTGGGTGATGAATCTGTCCCTCCAGCACGTCCTATTTATAACCGTGTCAAGGTTTAAGTCTCCCGCCCTTGTGGTTCTGAGGGATCTAGATTTTTTGAGGTGAAGCATATTCATCAAATCTGGGTTTGACATGGCCTTATATGTCAGGCACAGGTCACCTCTGAGCAAGCGGTATGAGACTGAATAGAGCTGGAGTTCTTTCAGTCGGGCATTTTGGTGAGGAACTTTGGGGCCTTTCAAGCTGCAGCAGGTGTCTGGTCAGATACATTCCGAACTGGGCATTGTACTCAATCATAGGTCTAATGAGTGATGAGTACAGGGGGACGATGACCTCCCTTGATCTAGATGTGAATCCCTTCATGATCAGGTGGGCGATATAGAAGGTTTTCCTAACTACTTTAGCAACATGAGTGTCAAACGAAAGGCTACTGTCAACTTGGGTCCCCAGATCCCTGATGACTTTTTCTGTGCTCAGTGGATTGCCACCTATATGGTAGCTAGGGGTAACCTTGTTTTTCCCAAAGGGTATGACTATGCATTTTTTGGCGTTTAACTTCAGGCCATGGCTCTGGCACCAGTTATCCGTTTCTGTGAGGCCCTTCTGGAGGATATCTGTGTCAGATGTGTTTTCGACTATGGCACCCAGTTTGCAGTCATCTGCAAACTTTGTCAGCCATAACCCTCCTGTGTTTGCTTGTACTTCAGAAAAGTAGATGCCGAACAAGAGTGGACCCAGAACTGAGCCCTGTGGGACACCACTTGTGACAGGCTTTGAGTCTGACATGGCTCCAGCAACTCTGACCCTGTGGGTTCTGTCACTTAGCCAGTTTGCAACCCATCTTGTGATGTATGGGTTTACATTCAAGCTGATGAGTTTTTCGATGATACCTGAGTGGGGTACAGATGATTTACGTCTGATGGGAATCTGCTTTCATGTCGTCTTTGCCTATAATGTCCTTGTTAAAGTCCCCAAAATAATAAGTTTTATACTTGATTTGGAGACCCTGAGAAATGCATTTATGAGTGAATAATTGTCAGAAGGAGTTATGCTGTTGTCAAATATATCACTTGTGAATCTGTCAGGGACAGTTTTGTGACTAACCAGATTGGGGCATAGTCATTATTATTTTGTGTTATGGAGTCATCTGAAAGGAAATGCTGAAAGGAAGTTTATCAAGCCAGTGAACACTACCACCCTAGCCTTTTACCCGGCCTAGTGATAAATGCTCTTTTGTATCTAGGAATGAACTGGTGCTAAGCCTGGGATGGGAGTGCTTTATTCCTGAATATGTGGCTGCTACCTTGTCAGGGGAATGTGTAATGAGCCATAAATCAACTTGTTACAATTCATTCGGTTTGCATGTATAAGGCAGTTGCCTATGTTTCTGAGATTGTGATATGGGATGTGGTGACTCCTGAAGCAGTTGGTGTAGGTTTTGCAGCCAGGTTACAGTGTACAGCCCCACATAATAATAAGAGAATGATAGTATGAAAGGCTTATAAAGCATTTAATTGTTTCGGAGAGAGATTTAAGTTGGGATATGCTGGGATTTAATGTTAAAGGGGGTTGGAGTTATAGACCAACTGATTTAAGAGAAAGGGGTATGGGAGGGTTTACATTCCAAATGGTGGACGATGACTGATGTTTGGAAGTGCTTAGTCAGTACTGAGGTACTAGAAAAAAGTTGATAAATAATGGTAAATACTGATAGCAGGGGTAGAGGATGAAGACCCCCCATAATTGTAAAAATTATCCAGGCTTTCATAGCTGTTCAGAAGGGATGGTTAATGGGGTAGAAGTGGCTTGGTTGTTTGTGAGTAACTATGCCTTTAAATTACTGTATTCCTGCTGATAACAGCAACACCAAAAAAAGAGTACTTTAAAACTACGGAAAGACGTAGGGTGTTTGGGAATGGGGGTGAAATGGGAAGGGGGCTTCAACCCTGTACTGTGCACAAAACAATCAGTGTACAAATATGGCTGACTGACAGAAAATAAATAGTGTAAAACTGTATAAAAAGTGTAAAACATCTATATATGCAGTCTTAACACATAGCTCCTTCTGATTATAATTTCAGGAAGGAAAATGCTCACCTTCTGGCTGGAGGAAATTCACAAGCTGCTGGTAAAAAGGTATTCATTAGGCTGGTGACTTTGCAGGCGTAGATGCTATAGAACAGTCCACCAGCCCTATCATGCTGAGACATATTAAGATAAGGGAAAGCCAGCATCACTGCTCTACAATAAATAGATGAATCAGTCAGGTTGTCAGCATTTCACATAACCCTAGGATGTCCTTGTTTTCTTAATCCTACATATTCCTATACTTGTCTTTTATTTAAATTGCCTTATATTTGTTTGAATGTCATCCTTGTTGATTTTTTGTATATATTCTTGTTTATCATGACTCTCTTTTCATCTCTCTTCTCAGTAAAATGTGCTGCAAAATAGTATTTGTCTCAAGTATACAATTTAACGATGTTGTTGTAATATAATTCGGTAATTGTATAAATTGTAATGCTTTGCTGCCTTGTAGCCTGAGTTATGGCTCAAAACTGTCTCCAGATTTACCTGGTTAACAAATGTCAATAAATGAATAACTGTTGTATAATGTAATATACATCAATAAGTGAGATTATGCCTTATTAGTCTCTGAAATGTCCTTAAAATGATGATTCTATGCTTTACCTGCTCATCTAGATTGTAATCAATGCTATTTTTTTTTTATCTTCTGGGTCATGATTTTATACTGGCGCTCAATATCAGTGCATTCATTTACTCTTAATTTTGTATCATTTCTTTTCAACCTAGTCTCTATCTTTTCTGCTACTGTATTCAAACCATTTATTTTCTTATATTTTTTAACCTTTCTTTTCCACATTTTCTGCTTCTTGTTTTTCATTCCATTTTCTGCCAATGTATGGGTACAATCATAAAATCATAGAATGTGTAATGTAACTGG
The DNA here is from genome assembly GCF_019279795.1 of Protopterus annectens. Taxonomy (NCBI): domain Eukaryota; kingdom Metazoa; phylum Chordata; order Ceratodontiformes; family Protopteridae; genus Protopterus; species Protopterus annectens. The sequence goes on along the minus strand of NC_056749.1, from coordinate 70,659,991 downwards.
ACTGCATGGCCTTTTATGTATTGCAGTAACCACGCTTACACTTAACCCCTCTTTTTAAAGGAGAGATAGTCCAGTAATACCCGGGGTAAATTTATGAACACACATTCAATTGTATAATTCCTTCTTAAATGAGGATAGTGTGATGTGTCACACTGCTTGATCTAGAAAGGAAGTTTGTTCCAATGAATGACAGATCTGTCTGTCCACTGTGATTTGTTTTTTTGCGGAAGCAGATTCAGATCTCTGGTTCTAGAGTTCACTGAACTGTTTCTTTTGTGGAGAAATAAGAGAGCTTGATCTGCTGGAATCCTGCTGGCTCAGAAGGCAAGGTATAGATGATAGCAATACAAAACACATGGAAGCCAGCAGACTGTATTTAATCAAAACGAGCTCAAAGGCATAATATAGAGTAAAAAAGGAGACAAAACAGACCAGTTTCAGCTGTAAACATTACATAGCCTTCATCAGTGCAATAAAGAAGTAAGACCTGTGTTTCTTTTTATGTACAACCACTAGGTGAGGATCTAAATTAATGAATTAATCAACAGTCCTAGTTAAAGGTACTCATTAAGTCCTGGTGAAAAAAGACCACCCCAATAATCCATTTCTTTTCTCTCCTGTTCAAAATTTGATGGCATCCTGCTTTACTTGACTTATTACGAATGATTCTATCACAATAAAACTGAAAAATGCATTATTGTGTACACGGTGATGCTTATATAAAGCATTGGTAAGTTTCTTGTACTTGATATCACTATAATATTCAGAAATTCTGAAATGGAGTGGTCTAGACGTTTGTCCAACATAAAACGCATAACAGGTACACAGACAAATAGATCACCCAGTCTGTCTGGCAATTTGCATAGAAAGAAATATCAAATACTTGACCAGTATTTTTGCTACTAAACTGGTTTGTTTTCAGAACCTTTCTGTAGTGGCTACAATGACCACAAGGAAAACATCCTTTAAGCTGATCCCCCATAAGAGTAGTTTGGATGGTACTTCTCCATCCATGTTTATAGTGACTCAGAAATGACCCCAGATTCCTACCTCTTCTCAAAGAAAAATAACATCTGTCATCCAAAAAATCAAAAAGTTTAGCATCTGCTAGAAGGATGTTCCATTGTCTATAAACACTGTTAAGTAAAACATCAGTGTTCCTTCCATAAGTGGTGACCAAAGGAATGATAGGTTCCTTATCCAGTGTCCTGTCCTTATATCTCAAAAGGTCCTTCATGTCACAGGTAGCCACCCAGTTTCTGGCCTCATAAATATTCCCCATTCTGTAGCCCCTATTCCTGAATCTCGTGGTTAGATCCTCCTTGTAAACCTCATAGGTAGCATCATTTGAGCATATTCGCTTCATATGTAAGAATCATGATTTGGGAATATTTCTGTATATGCGTGGGGGATGAAAGCTGGAATCATGGAGAAGGGAGTTGTACTGAGGGTATTTACTGTATACCTCAGATGCCAATGTATGATCACTATTCCTAGTTACTAGGACATCTAAAAACGTGATACTGTTAGTGTTATATTTGACTGTGAATTGTATACCCCATTTGTTATCATTTAAGTCTTCAACAAACTCCATGAGATATTCAGAATCAGATCTTCATACTAGCCAGCAGTCATCTAAATATCTTCTCCAGGTGTCAATCTCATCTAAATAAAGATTATGTGTGTTATCATAGATGAGTTGTTCCTCAAGGTGGGCCATAAAGAGATCAACATATACAGGAGCAAAAGAAGCTCTCATAGCCATGCCTTGAATTTGCAAAAAAAACATTTGTTCTGATAATAGAATATGTTCTTGGTTAGAACGTGTTCAGCAAGGCAGATTAAAAAGGTGTTAAAGCCGGATTGGCACAATTCCAACTTGTATAACCAATACTCAAATGCTTTTAGGCCTGCCCAATGGGGGATGTTAGTATACAATGCGTAGGCAACTAGGGTACAGAGTAACCATCCTGGCTCAAGCTGCATCTCAGAAATTACCTGAAGGAATTCCATAGTATCTTGAATATGAGCCCGAACCCATTTCAATAGTGGTTTAAGATATTGCATAAGAAATTGGGAAAGTGGTTCTGTAATAGAAACCTACCTGAGACTATGGGTCTACTGGGTGGAATTTGAAGATTCTTCTGGATTTTGGGGAAGAAGTAGATGTACTGATTTGAAGGGTCTGACACCATGATGTCTGTAATAATTTCCTCTTTCTTGGCTGACACCAAAAACTGATCAATTTGTTTTTTGAACCCAGGAGTTGGATCCAATGTCATATGTGTGTAGTAGCGACCATCAGTAAGCTGTGTCTCTGCTTCAGTATTATATTGGGTCCAATCCTGGAGAACTACCACCCCACCCTTATCTGCAGGTAATATAGCCAAATTATGATTGCTTTCCACTTCCCGTATAGACTCCATTTCAATCTTTGAGAAATCATTAGATTTGGCTTGGAACTCCCTAGAATGAAAATGCAGATCTTTGAGAATACAGTTCTGAAATATAAGGACATTATGATGCATTGGTGGTGTAAAGTTGGATTTGCGGTATCTGAAACCATCTGGCGATTCAAGATTAGATGCTGGCTGGAAAAATAACCTTAAGTTAAGTAATCTACAAAATGAGGTAATACCATGTGCAAAAGTATCCTCAGAGACATAGAAGCCAGGTATAAAATTAAGACCTTTATTCAAAACTTTAACTTGGGTGGGTGACAGAGAGGTAGATGAAATGTTCAATACATTATTGTTATTATCTATTTCTGAACCATCAGGCTCAATAGTCCTTCCATATTGTCTACCTTTAGAGTGTTTCCTACCTCCCCTCCTTTGCCTACACCTAAAGGGACCTGTGTGTTACTTCTTTTAGATGCAGGGGAATCTGGGGCATGCTGTGCATCAGGCTCCAAACCTGACGAGAACTCCTCACCTGAGGTGTCATAACTTGATGAGTAAGGTTTCTTTAAAATAGACCTTGGTCGTTTCCTTTTGGTAACCTTTCTATCAGTTTGTTCAAAGCGTACCTGCTTATTGTTGGAAAATGGATGTCAACTCTCATAGTCAGCTAGATCCCTATGAAACTTCCTCATTTGTCTATCTTTCAGTTGTTGTTCCTAATTTAAAAGATCCTGACTACGTTTCTTGATGCCACTATTATAGGATTGTTGGCCTTCAAATTTCTTAGTATCTTCACACGTTTGGGTGATTCCCATTCTGTCCTCATCAATAGTTCTCTCATAATGGGCAGCTAGAACGTCCACAAAGTCCATGGAAGCTTTGTGTTGAGCCAAAGCCCATTGTTCTGTTAACGTTGTGTCAATGTTACTAACTAATGGCTGCATACGTATCCTAAGGCCCCTTGGTGAAATGCCTTTGGTTAAGTAGGCCTTAAAGAGCTTTGAATGCCATACATTGGTCCGTAGGGACCTCATGCTTTTATTTAATTTGAGAAATCGTGCCTCACGTGTACTATCCAATTGCAAATCCTCCGACCCATTGTTACCAAGACCAAAAATGGCCAGATCATCCCATTAGTTAAATCCATTGGTGGTCAGTAAATTTATAGAATAACTACTTACTAAAACTGTATCTGACCCCTTTGAACACTAGATGTAGGAAATATGAAAATTCAGGAGAAAATCCCCCAAAATAAAGCAACCAAAACCCTTTGTTTGATCCAAAAAAAAATTCCAAAGCAGAGAACAAGAAGTATTGTTCCAAAAGATTATTAAAAAATAAGTTCAAAATGTATCTCGCCCAGCCACGCAGGAAAATCCACAGCAATGCTACGTTCATATAAGTTGCCAATAATAATGTTGGAGCAATTAGTACCATATGGACAATGTTAGCCCCTGCTATTTAGTCTTTTGACTGCAAACATTGATTATTCATAAGCAGTACTAAGTCCATTTAGCCATAGCTTCTACCTTAAAAGCTAAAATGAACCACAATAGCCCTTGCTGTTACTAAATATTAAATGCCGCATCAGGAGAGAAAGCCTTTGGGTCAGTCTTGGAATCAATGCAATGGTTCTGCAAAAATGAATATAACCAATATCTGACTGTTCAGTGGGGCCCTGTAGGGTCAGTATTCATGTTTACTAAAACCAATAATAAGACTGAACCCACCAATGGAAATATATCTTATGTCAGGGTTAAATTATTCCTTAGAATTATGTGAAATATCTCCTTGTTCACTAATTGACACAATCCCACAGGATCGGGTTTATTTATTTAAGAAAACCTCTATAAGCAACACTATGGTAATATCTAGATAGTGTGGACAAAGTTTGTTTCTAATTAGTATGAAAATTCAACTAATTCATGTCCCTAAGTATCCTTGACCGCTGTGTAATTTGCCCCCAAACAGTTGGGTTCACTAAGCCTTATACAAGATATTATAGTAATACAAGAAAGTATAATTTCAACCTATGGAGCTAACACAAAACTGCTCCTATTTTGAATCATTTCAGAAATTGTATTCATTGCAAGGGCACAAAAATTAAAGTAAATTGACTGTCTAGGTAGTATAAGGTTGCATAATACAACACATATCAAGCATCCCATAACAAGCTCCAAAATTCAGTGCCCCAAAAGATAGAAACAAAAAAAATCTAATCTTTGTAGTTCAGCAAAACCTGATACTATTAATCATATAACTTATTATAAATGATGATTGCAATGTCCAAAAAGCCAATTCACTGTATACCTCGCCTCCATATAGTTAGGCTCACTTCATTTTTCACTTTAAATGAAAAAAGCAATATGCATAACCCTATAGTAATACAAGGAATGTGAAACTTCAACCCATGAAGCTAACACAAAAATTCTGTATTAGAAATATAATCCCTGCAGGCATTCAAAAATTATCCACATTATTTGGATATAACAAAATTGTCAAGTTTCATGTCCAGTAGTTTAAAGTTGCAAAATACTACACATACCCTGCAACCCACAACAGATTGTAACATGCAATGCCCTAAAAATATGAACAGACCAAAACATATAGCACTAATGTTTATGAAGTTCAAATAAAAGTCCAAAGATGTTACTGTCAATCGTGAACCTTGTTGCAAACTGCAACCTCATAAATCCGATCCTTTTCTAACTTATATGGGTTCCCTTTCAGAATGTGAAATGATCCAAATCGAAGTTAAAAAGTTATTCTGGTAGTTCTCACCACAAAATTAGTACAAAGCATACTTCCTTCTGCCGAAAGTGAACCAAGGCCAGTCCAATAAACCACATGTGTGGCACCCAATGCTCCGAGAAAATGTTTATTGAAATAACACAGTTACGTAGGCCCAATGTCACAAAATAAATCAAAATAGATCCCCCCTAGTGATGGTAAGCCCACAGTATCATTATATGTTCAAATTACAAAAGTGTTTAGTCACTCATGGTACTCACGGTACACTACAGTTCCAAGTGCTTAGTGTTCAAACGCCCAGCATGATCGAACAGCCAGAACTCTGTAATTGCTCCAGTCCCTGAATTTAAATATCCACTTGGTAAAAAAGTAATAACGTTTCAAAAAGCGAACTGGATGTATCCGATGTTCCAAAAATTCACCAGGCCCTTCCGTTAACTTGCCCCGATGTCAGGCATTCAAGAAAACCAAATTCAAACCCAAAGGAGAGCTGAAAGCCTTACTTGCATCTGCTCCAATAGCCGTCAAAAACAAAATGGAGGAAATATATTACCCAATTGTAGGGAGGAAAGTCCCAGGTCACAAAACAATATACCTCACTAGTGGTATTGAACTTGAATATGTCCTCATAAGGTTAAGCTGTGCCTAATGCACAGCACTCCACAGGCCAACAGCAGAGGAAACAAGTGAACTATAAGTTGAAACAGCCCCTGCAAGTACTGCAAATGCATGGCTCCAAAAAAAAAACTCATAGCAATACAAAACGCAGGGAAGCCAGCAGACTGTAGCAGACAGTATTTAATCAAAACTATCTCAAAGGCATAATATAGAGTAAAAAAGAAGACAAAGCAGACCGGTTTTGGCTGTAAAAAATTTGATAGCCTTCATCAGTGAAATAAAGAAGTAAGACCTTTGTCTCTTTTTAAGTACAACCACTAAGTGACGCTCTAAATTAATTAATTAATCAACAGTCCTAGTTAAAGGTACTCATTAAGTCCTGGTGAAAAAAGACCCCCCAGTTTAATAATCCTTTTCTTTTCTTTACTGTTCAAAATTTGTTGCCATCAGATTCAGAATTTCTGAACATTATAGTGATATCAGGTACAAGAAACTTACCAATGCTTTATATAAGCATCACCGTGTACACAATAATGCATTTTTCAGTTTTACTGTGATAGACAGAATCATTGGTAATAGATCAAATAAAGCAGGATGGCATCAGATTTTGAACAGTAAAGAAAAGAAATGGATTAGTAAATTGGCACTTAATGAGTACCTTTAACTAGGACTGTTGATTAATTAATTTAGAGCCTCACCTAGTGGTTGTACTTAGAAAGAGACAAAGGTCTTACTTCTTAATTGCACTGATGAAGGCTGTGTAATTTTTATAGCCAAAACCGGTCTGCTTTGTCTTTTTTACTCTATATTATGCCTTTGAGCTAGTTTGATTAAATACTGTATGCTACAGTCTGCTGGCTTCCCTGTGTTTTGTGTTGCTATCAGGGTTTATAGTTCACTTGCTTTCCTCTGCTGTTGGCCTGTGGAGGGCTGTTTCAGCTTAAGGTACAGATCATCTCTAAGGAGCTTGTGAAACACTGAATAAAAGGAAATTAATACAGCCTTTCTTAATAGCTTGGGTCATTTAGTACCATGATCTTTGTCAGAAACATGCAAGGCCTGTCCAACTGCTTGCTATATTTAGTAAGATACGTCCCAAATAGGGCATTGTATTCTATGATGGGCCTAATCAGTGCAAAATACAGAAGGGTCAGGTCTTCTTTGGATGTAGAGGAAATGCCCTTTGCAGTCAGTTGTGCCAGAAAGAAGGATTTCCTGACCACTGTTGCAATGTGATGATCAAAGGAATGGCAGTTCTGTATTCATGTTTCAATGTCGCTCATAACGTCTTCATTTTGGAGTGGGGTGTTTTTTTATACAATGAGCTGAGTGGAGGATTGCTTTGCCGAATACAACAATATTACATTTTGAGCATTTAGTTTTAGCTCGTTTTCAGAGCACCAGCTATTAACATATGTAAGTTCACTTTGTAACACGTATAAGTTCACTTTGTAGCTTCTGCATACTAGAAGGGAATTCAAGTATAACACCCAGTTTACAGTAATTGGCAAACTTAGTTAAACAGAGTTCTTGTATTTTGATTTGGAGATTGGAGATGTTTAAACCAACAGGTTCCATCACAGAAACCTGTTATACCCCACTGGTTGCTTTCATGTTCTCTGAGGACATGCCTGCCACCCTCACAGTGTAGGTTCTTCTCCTCAGGACTCTACATTTCCATAGAAGTACATAAATGTCAATCCGGAGCACATTTGGCCTGTTGATAATGTTGGCATGTGATATAGTATAAAATGCTTTGTCAAGGTATGCTGTATAGAAAGAGTGACCACTGTCCAAGGTTTGCAGTAGTAGATGCTTTAGACAGAGTCTGCCCTTAACAAGGCCAGACTGCTGGAAGTCAAGTCTTTTTTTTTATCTGATTTTTCACCATGTCCTTTGGGTTTCTTTGCTTATTTCTGACTTAAGTTCTTGTATACAGTGATGTCCATCACATACTGAAGAAATGACTATGACGACCTGTGGCTGCCATGGTTTCTTTAGCCTTTTGAATACTCTTGCTTTACCTGTAATAGGTATAGCATATTATTCACTCTAGTGAGGTACATTATTATTTGCTTAAGTCCATTATGCATTGCATCGTGATCCATGTGTATTGAATTTCTTGTCTTTCTATCATATAAGGTAGGTATAAACTTCCTTGTTATGATTATCTTACCTATTAAATACATTCCCTGGTAATGCTCTTAGATGCTCTCTGTCTCTCTCTTTCTGTAACATTTGTATTTGGTTGTCTATAAATCCATACTATGGCTCATTTTCACTTCCATGCACTTATAGTCCCCAAGATACTGAACTTGTTTTATCTGACTAACTCACTTGCAGTCTTTATTGATGTAAAATGTAATGTTTCAGCAGTGGACATGTTCTTACTGTGTATTTCCATGGTAGCTGCCCCCAGTGCATGATATCTAGCAGAAGCTCATAGTTTAGTTTGTTTTTTCCTTCAGTCAGTATTTGGCACTATTTAAAAATTCCTGCACCAGATAATAGGCACATGCCCACAGTGTTGCATTATATATAATAATATACTAAGTATGCACATTCATCTTCTGCACCTGCTATTTTGCTCCTTAGCTAGTAATTAGCTTATCCCTGGGCATCAAGCAGCAGAATATAAGATTTGGCATGTTCACTGCTAGTAAGTCCTGTGCTAGCACATTGTTGTCTGTATCTCAGGGGATTCAGCAGCTGTGGCTACAAGAGAACAGGTTTCCCACAGGGAGATGTCAAGAAAGCATTCCTGATACATCAAGAAGAGTCCGTTCTTAGATCAAGTGATACAGTAAGAAAATACTTGCTGCACCTAATGTCAAGGACCATACTCCTTGGGATCTATCATGAAGCTGAGCCCTAAGTGGTACATCAGGGGCATAAGGAGCCAAAGGAACATACTAGAAGTGATCTCGGAAGTATGAGACATGGTGTAAAAACAGGCCTGACTCTCGGAGCTATGGTCAAGGCTCCCAGAGCCACAGTGAAGACTCCCAGAGACATAGTCAAGATGCCCAGAGACATGGTCAAGATGCCCAGAGACATGGTCAAGACATGGTCAAGACTGCTAGAACCATGGTCAAGGCTCCCAGAGCCACAGTCAAGACTCCCAAAACTATGGTCAGGACTCTCAGAGCTATGGTCAAGACTCCCAGAGCCATGGTCAAGAATACAATGCTTTCAGAAAGGAAGCATTGCAGAATAAATGTTCACAGCACCACTGACTGCAGTAAGAAATGTTATAACAAGCAGTAGAGGCAGCTGCCGTGGAATGAATCAGACTTTGACTGCAAGGATCTGTCTTATAACAGAGAAAACTATAGTTGTTAGTCCAGGAAAATGTCACTTGGAACATGTCAGTCTTTGTTTCCTTGGATCCTGAGAGACAGATCACTGATCCATCTAACCAACGCATAATAGGCATTTCAGGGAAACTCCTGAGTGGGCACTATATCACTAGGAAGTGGAGGGCCATCTTTCTTCCCTAATAACTACCCCCATAAAGGAAAAGGGAGAAATAGACTTGTAAAGGGACAAAAAATTCTTGTCAGGAAAAGTGAGGTCAAAGGAGGATACCTGACCCTAGACAGGATCAAAGGAGGTTCTGAAGCACTGATACCCTTATTTTAGAAGTGGGGCTTCTAGGAAGGGAGTTTAGCCCTAAAATGCACCTTAGTGTCTGTGAATTTGGAAGGCACTGGTGTATATGGACACTTATGAAGGTAATATGTGTTCTCTCTAAGGAGGGGGATTCTCAAAGTGGGTTGGGAAGCAGCACTTACAAAATAACTACTTAACAAGCCAAAGCTGAGCCTCTGTTCTGACTTCCAAGAGGAATCATAGGTTGCGTCTGGACCATAAATTCCAAGAAAATATCTGAGACCCAAGCACACACGTTTCTGAAACCTGAGGAACTGCTGTAAATGACTGACTGGGAAGTGGTACAGGATACATTACTCCATACTGGCGGCCACAATGGAGAACTTCCCAGCCCGCAAGCTGTCAGGTTCAGGAGAAATAAGGTCTTGAGAAGTCCTGAGTTAGAGGCAGTTGTTATCTGTCATGGGAGATGGCATCTCTGGCTGCTAAAAATATTCTCATACTGGTAAGGGACTGAAAGCCTAAATGCAAATCCAGCTCAGCCACAAAATGCTTCTTATAATGAGAATGATCTTTTCCCAAAGCTCATCACAGAGTTCATGGAAAAAGATCATTGTCTCCCTCAATACCACAGAAAGAAGAATATAGCCACCTTAACTCTTCATCAACTTGCTACATCTGTCAGGAGAAGTAGGAAGAATTGATTCAGTCTGCTTCATGTCTGAAAACAGTATAGACTCTGTCTGTGACACAGAGTCAACCTCGTAATAGTGGCAAAGCACTTGCAGATAAAGTGACTACCTACTTCACACCAGAAACAGTCACTGGAGTTCCACAAATTCTAGACTTCCTTCCTCTAACCAAGATTATAGAACATGTACTAACTGCATTCTCTAAATTTAAAAAATATCACCTCTATGGGACCCAGCAAAATACTTAATTGCTTAATTAACAGTGTCAAACACACCCTGTCTAATGCTGTCATAAAGCTGTTTAATTTAAACACACGTATGCGCTCGAGGTATGGAAACAGCAACTGTTTTGCCCCTCCAAAAAAAAAAAACAACCCAACTCAGATATCAAAAACTATTGACCCATCAGCCTAACAAGCTTAATTCATAAAGCCATGGAACATATTGTTTCTAATTTCATAAGCTTTGATGTAAAAAATGTCTTATTACTCTCGACCTACAACAGAATGGTTTTGTCAAAGGTAGATCGTGTCGACTTAATTCAGTAAACTTTTTGAAAGAGTGACTGAGCTGTATATAGTGTGCAAGCAGTTCATACAGCATCCATGAGTCTGGCCATGGCATTTGATACTATTTCTCTTGCTGGATGTGTAAATAAGCTTAACTGTAGATCTCAGTGCAGTGGTCTTGAGTAATGGAGAGATATATAGAGCCTAAACGTAGACCCTTATGTTTATAAGATGGATAGCAAACTGGCTGGCTGACTAATAGAATACATTTACTTAAAAATATCAGGTGCCATCTCAGAAAGCAAAAAGGTGACTAGCGTAATTCCTCGAAGCTCAGTACTGGGGCCTTTCTGCTCAACATCTACTTCTTGGATCTCCAAATAACTAACTTAAGCACATGGTTAAATAAATTTGCCAATAGCTGCAAGCTGGGTGTTGTTATTCACTCAGCATCCAATAATTGTTACTACAGCAAAGACTTAACAATACCAATCACTGGTAAATTAGAAATTAGTTTACATTAAATGCAGTGAAGTATTGTCAGCTAGAGTAAATAAATCTCAACAGCACCCTTCTCCAGTCTAGCATGTTATCAGAGACCTCTCTCTCTCTTCATAGACAACTCCATATTGTTTGACAACATGGCTTCCTGTTGATTTATGTCTAACATTCTGTGCTGTTAAGGATTGCACCCTCCTTAATCTCCTATGCCTCTACAGAACAAATAGCCCCATGAACACTCAAACCCTCCATTAATAAATAAATATTATATGAAAGAGGGACAGTTTTTTTACTCAGTACTTGCCCCATCTCTTGAATATTTTTACTCCATTTATGTTTCCTGTAACATAAAGCTTGATGACTGGATGGACCTAACTTGGTCTGCCTTCTTGGAGACTAGAGGTGCCCACAGGCATTGGTAAGATGATTATAGTTCAGGGAGTGTCTTTTTCCTTGTAAAGTCTTTGAATTAATGAGCTCTGACACCAAGTTACAAAAATATCTCCCCAACAATATCCACCATCTAGGATTCCTGTAAGAACAGGGTGATATGGGACCCATGTCATTCTGTGTAGGCAGGCATCTGAGCCTACAGAACCAAACATCACATATAAACCATTCAGGTGAGAGAGGGACACCTGAGCAGCCAAAGACATGGTCTGGAAGAGATCCTCATTGAGGCTAAAGTCTAGGAGGCTTTCAATCCTTTCCAGTGTTTACACCACCAGAAAAGACTAAGATTTGGACAGATGAGAAGCACAGCTGAGGGCCCTAAGCCCAGGTGTGGCAGAGGAGTATACCCTGTTGCAATAGGGAGGAAGAAGCTTGACATCTTGGATGATCCAGCTGGAAGAGTTTGTTGCCTTTAACCATAAGCTTACTTAAGGAAGTAAATCTATCTAATAATTTTAGGACTTTTTTTCAAAGTTTATGGTCTCCAAAATGCACTGGAACAATTCTCTATAGAATTTAAAGAAGCCATGTTTCTTTCATGGAAAAGAGTTGTGATGTCCCCACTCTGGGCCAGTATTCAAGGAGCATGATCTTCACCACTGACACTGGAGAGGGACGTTCACTTGGAACAGAAATGGATACACCCAGTGTTTCCAGATGCAGCTCTCTGCATCAAGTACAAGTTCCTTTAAGAGAACACAGGAAACACACTCAGTCCAGGGTCTTGGTTTCTCCTTCTGTCCAGATCCCCAATAAGACTCCCCACTGGCACAGCTTAGGGATTGAGTCCTTAGCCAAAACTCCGAGTAAAGTCCTCCAGCATCCACTCATAGGTTCATAGGTTCATAGGTTCATAGGTTGGTACTAGGCTATCAGCCCTAGGGCCTATACAAGCCTAGCCATAACAATTCCCTGGCTATTTCTTCCCACATTATTTACTTTCCTGGACCCCTGTCTAGCAGGGCAACTGACGTGATCCCTGGGGTGAATCTCCTTTCTCCCATCCAATCGTTAAGGTTCCTCTTGAAGAGGTCCAAAGAGGCACTCTGCTTGACATGTATGGGCAATCTATTCTAGAGTCTGGGGAGTCTCTGGGTCAGGAACCTATCCCTCCAACATGTTTTGTTTATTGTGATGACAAGGTTTAGATCCCTGGAGCGTGTAGCTCTGAGGGAGTGGGATTTCTTTAAGTGTAGCATGTCCAACAGCTCTGGGTTTGACATGGCCTTGTATGTTAAGCAGAGATCGCCTCTGAGTAGACGATATGCGACAGAGTATAGCTGGAGTTTTTTAAGGCGGTCAGCGTAGGGCATCTGCTTTAGGCCTGTGATTCTTTTAGTGAGGTATTTCTGAGGCCTTTCCAGTTGTTGCAGATGTCTTGAGATGTACATACCAAATGGGGCGTTGTATTCTATAATGGGTCTAATGAGGGATGAGTACAGTGGGACAATGACCTCCTTTTTTCTGGATGAAAAGCCCTTCGTGATGAGGTGTGCCACATAGAAGGATTTCCTGACAGGAAATGACCTTTCCTGACCTGATAGGATCATAGGAAGTTACTAGGCTATTGGCCATGAAGCCCTTACAAACCTAACAAAGAGTTTAGCCCATGTTTAGACAAGTCAGCAACTAAAGCCCCTGTCCTGCAGGGACACAGGTAGAATTCTGCCATGTATTTTCTGTTTCCCATACAGTTATCCAGGTTGCGCTTAAAAAGGAATAATGAGGTACTCTACTTGACATGGAGAGGGAGTCTATTCCACAGATGGGGAAGTCTGTGAAATACAAATCTGTCATGCCAAGTCCTATTGATGTCACAGACCAGGTTGAGGTTGTGCATGCAGATTATTCGAGTGGAACTTGACTTGCAGATATGCAGCAATCCCATCAAGGCAAGGTCTGAGATTGCTTTGTAGGCCAAACAGAGGTCACCTATGCGGAGTCTGTATGAAACTGAGTAGAGAGACAGGGCTTTTAACCTGTGTAGAGTAGATGCTTGAAGCCCTGGATTCTCCTGGTGAGGAACCTCTATGGTCTCTCTAGCTGCTGCATGTGTGTTGACAGCTACATGCTGAAGGATGCATTGTACTCGATAAATGGTCTTATAAGGGAAGAAAACAGGGATGTTATGACCTCCTTGCCCCTGGTAGAGATACTCTTACTTATATTATATATTACTTATGCTCTTTGTGAAACCAGTGCTTCATGTTCCTGCTCCAAGTAGCTGACACACACACACACACACACACACACACACACACACACACACACACACACACTCTTCGAGATTTGATGTTCACACACACACACATCCACCTAAGAAAAGCTGTCACAGATTTACTAACTATTCCCCCTTCTGCCCATACTATAAGGTACACTGCCAAGAGACACCCAAAAGCCAGCTACTCTAAGGCTCTGACAAGGGTATTCAATTTTACTGAGTGAAATTAATATTAATACAAATTATAGTGTTTGGCCAATGCAGTAAGGCTTCCAGAAGTGGCCACAATGTCATCAAATAGATAGAAGTCTTATCAAAGTTTATTTTTTTCTACAGGACCAGCCACAATGAAAATGTTAAATATATTTAATAAAAAATAATAAAAGAACATGAAAATACTAAATATATATTTACAGTAAACACCAGAGTTTCAGTCACAGGAAATATTAAAAATAACAAAGGTGGACAGGTTCACACAGTTACAGGAAAACAATATTTAACTAATCTCACTATATTTTCCTGACATCTAAAGAATTATTATTCCCTGGTTATGTACAGGAGCAAGGCAAGATGAAGTAGGTGAGAGATCCTTCTTTGGCAGGTTACACTAACAGAGTGCTCTGAGACTTCAGTCTCACCTAATGTTAAATATTATTTTTAGTGATGGATTACAGAATGACATCATATACATCTGGCCATCTGACTTCTGATTCCTGTGCCCCCCCCCCCCCCGGCTATAAGCTGTCAGGATTTAGCACACATTTGTCAATAATGCACACACATAGTCTTGCTAAAATCTGCTGCAGCTCCTGGAAGTCATAAAACAATTTAAAACCTCCACCCTTCCAGAGTAGCAATTAGTGCACCCCAATGACAATGCAGGAAGCTTCCTAGTACAGACTTTTTGTCTCTGGCTGCATTGAGAACTGTAAGATACAATCTTTGTGGCCTAAGCCAGGTAATTTAATCTCAAACAATTTTCAGAGTTTGAGATTAACCTCCTCTCTTCCAGTATCTTCTATTAAAACATATACATGTCAACAGTTACAGTAATGCATGCATATCTCTTTTTCTGTTTGACAGGGCACACTGTTGGAACATTTTTAACAGAAGCAACTTTACAACACAAGCATCTGTACAAATCAGTTTGATATACAAATGGCATATAATTCTTTAGAAAATTCCAGTTCGCTGTGCTGGTATATGTTGCACATACACTGCCCTAGTTCTCGTGGCATAGCTGGGAAAACTCACATTGTCACAAGAGAAAATTGCCATGTGCAGCTGAGAAGGCAGAAGCTAACTCAGGTGGTAAAGCTAAGTATTGTTGGGTCTTGAGGACAAGCGAGGGTGGAGCAGACCAGGAGACTGACCAACAAATGGATGCAGTGGTGGCATTACTGTAGATGTTTTACCAGTGTGTGGGGTGAAATGAGGGATTAATCATAACATGAGGTTCTCCGTTTACAGTCAGACTATGCACTCATCTTCTCCTATGATGAGGAGCTTCAGGTAATGACTGAAAGGATAAGGTCATGGACTCAGTCATCAACAATTGCAGGGTAACTTGTTTCACTTTTCATAACAGAGTGAGGAGTACAACAATTCAGGAGGACTATAAATAGACATTTTCCTTCATGTTGAGAGATGTGAGATAAAGTAGCAAAGGAACTTTATGAAAATGCTGGATGCCTCACATGAGAGGTGTGCCAGGTATGTTTCAGTAGCAGGAGGCCCCAGAGCAGACACAGTGCACACCTAAGTATTCCAAAAAAAGGAGTTGGAAACTGTTGCTTGAGACAGGAAGGCATGTCTATCATGCTCAGTTTGCTACCTCTGCAACCCTCATAAGAGGTAGCAGTTTAGTGGCTGGATAGACCTCATTTTAGGCTCTGCTAATGAACGGTCTTTACAATATGTCCTTTTTTTACCTTGTCATGCACTTGTAATATATATAAACTGAATATTATGTCTTCTGTTCTGAATATTCATTTTCTTATTATTTTTTGCCACTTTTCTCCATCGGTGTCCACTGAAAATATGCTGTACCAGTCCAAGACAGAAGTGTAGCAAGCTCTTCTGGTACGGTACCTGATGCTATCTCCTGATTTGGCTCCCCCCTGGCCCAATGCTAAAATGAAAAGCAAAAAAAAAAAAGATGGAAAGCAAAAAAAATGTCCTTTACTTCTGCACCCCCAGAATTGAGAAACAAAAAAAATAATTTTCTTTAAACTGTAGCAATAGCTTGCTAGCTACTTAAGTAACTGTTACAGTCCAAACACAGAGCACTTAAGCCCTCAAGTCCTGGGATGGGATTTACTAAAAACAAAACAAACAAAAAAAAACTCTTTCCTCTTAAACTGCAGCACACGGCTTGCTACAAATTTGCTACATTGTTAGGTGAAATGTCAAAAGAAGCCTCAGCCCCCTTACTTCTAATGTGTGACCAGTAGATTAAAGGAGGCCACTCCTCATAAGTAGGCTGCACAGATACAGACTGAGCATATTGTTAAAGGTTAGACAGTGCCTGCACCCCAGAATGCACCCCTAAGGGTCCACTGCAGTGCTGGCACATCAGAATAAACTGAAATCATTGCTAATCAAAGAGTATCTTTTACCCCTGTGAGAATCAGAGAGGCAGGCAAAGTGTGACATTATCAAAGGACTAGGCATCAACTGGATGTCTGAGCTATGCCTCTAAATATAGAAACTCTGACCTTCCCTTAGGCCACAAGAGGGACACTCCCACCAGTCTTTGAAGAAGCCTCCTTCCCATCTGGTGTAGAAAAAAGTTTCAAAAATTTCAAAGAACTCAGACGAATTGGGTTTGCAAATGCAGGAATTTTACTGAAAATTGTTAGGATTGAGATCTGGATTCTGAAAGCGAAACAAAAGAACTTTGTGTTGGAAAGACTCAAACAATAGTAGTCAATGCATTAGATCATTATATGGTTCATAATGCATGTGCATCTGTCTCCAAGCTTGGTAACTTCCAAAGGAAAAAAAAACAATAGATGTCTATTCTGACTGGTGGAAAGGATAATCCCAACCTAAATGCCAGACAAAGATCCTATAAGACAATAAGAGTGTAAACATAAGCACACATTCGCTAGCATCATTAGATATTAAAGGGACATTTTACTTCCATGTACATACATTTATTGGATTAATGCATATATTCCACACAATTTGGACTTGTTTAAATAAGGATTTGTAGTGGTGAGCAAACTTTCTTCATATGCTGATTACACGCTGCTTCTTTTGATGTATTCTTTTGATGTATTCTTTTGATGTATTTTTTGATGTATTTTTTATGTACGCTTTACATATCTCATAGATGTTTTATCACAATTTCACAAAGACTTGTGATAATCATACGAGTAATTGTTTAGCATAGATTTCAGCGTATTGTTTACGGAGACAGTACTTGCATTGTTGGTTATAGTATTTTTATGTATTGGTTCTACATTGCTAAAAGCTTTTAATGACATGTTATTTCTTTAATTTTTTGAATGAATTCAACTGCTTACATCACTGATTTAATCTATTTAAACAACAGGAAGTGATGTATAACTGTTTTTGAAAAAGTTTGGCAGGAGCCAAATGAAAGCGCTTAATTTATACTGTCTTTTTTCACGCTTTGTGGATTTGTTATATTAAACCCTTGCTGAGTATTATTCAGGTGGATACTCGTTTTTTGTGGGTTTAGTGCCATCATACTTTCGTCGAGCAAGTCCATTTCTTAAAGATCCTATAAGGAAGGGTCTATTTATTTATTTAATTTGGTGACCAGGTAGGTGACCTGATCCAAGGACCATTTTCAACCACTACCCAGAAGCAGAGAAACAAAAGTAACAATGTGAATATTCAAGAAGTATATAATACAGAAGAACAAAAGCAAAATCAATGTTTTTAAAGAATCTTGTAACAAACGTACTTGTTGTGTATCCATATGTTTATTGCAGAGTCTTATGTAAAGAGAATTGTTGCAGAGATAAAGTAATCAGTAAGCCAAAGCTGTTTACAATATTTGCAGTACATACATAAAACTGAATTTGAATTTTAACATTTCAGGAAACAAGCAGGATAACATTAAGGATAACAAGCCTGGAAAGACGGTCAGTATGCAACTGATCAGGAACGTGCATCAGAAACGTACAAATAGGTTCCTTACAAAACTAATACAGGGCATTAACAACAGATAACATTAAGGATAACAAGCCTGGAGAGACGGTCAGTATGCAACTGATCAGGAACGTGCATCAGAAACGTACAAATAGGTTCCTTACAAAACTAATACAGGGCATTAATAACATGCCCTATGCGGGTCAGCTAAACACCCTATGCAAATACTCTGACTCCTACAAACTGTTGTGGGGTGATCTATGTCTGGTATACAAGACACCCTAAGATCCTACTCTGATGGACCTCTTGCATATCTGCGAAACAGGTAGCATCAGTGCTACCTGATCCAAGGGCTGAAGCTGTGCTCATCGTGTGGGATAAGACATGTTGCAGTGACAGGTATGTGTCTCAGAGACTACTCATTCTCTGGAACAGGCTTCCCATCCATGTGAAGCAGAGTTCTTCCCTGGCCCTACAGTGACAGGTATGTGTCTCAGAGACTACTCATTCTCTGGAACAGGCTTCCCATCCATGTGAAGCAGAGTTCTTCCCTGGCCCTGTTCCAGTCCAACTTGGGCCAGTGGATGTGAAATCTGAAATTCATCCCTGGTCTGTCACCTATGTCTCTAATGGAGAGAGAAACAACCTGTAAATGTTTGACCACCTTATACATACCCCTACCTTATACATACCTCTAAAAATAACCTCTAGAGCATCAAGCTTGTTGTTAACATTTGGGATGCATGGCTAGTCCTAAAATGGCCCTTGTGATCATAGCGTAGTCTATACCTATGAACCTATGCTAGAGGTAGCATGCTCTTAGATGTCAACATTTCACAGCAACTGTATCAAAGGAGGTACTAAATGGGTATTTGTATTCTGAAGCAAAAAGGGAATTATGGTGCACTTATCAGTGATGTCAATAAAAAGTAAATGAGAGAGATTTGGGGGGTTGTAAGTAGCATAAGGTTAGTTATGATGGTTAATTAGAAGATAAGTACAATCAGCCCAGTTGTGCAGCTTAGAGAAGAAATGTTGTAGTTTGTTCTGGAGATCAGAGGGGCATTTATTGGCTTGTAATAGAGGACACTATCTGCATGCAATTTGACATCAAGGGATGGGAGGTCATCAGTACAATCACTAATAAATAATGACAACAGAATGGGACCCAGAACTGAACCTTATTGCACTCCAGGATTTAAGGTGCCAATAAGAGGTCGTCAGTGTGGATACAGAATGTTCGATTCTCCAGGGACTTTGGAAACACAATACTGTTGTGGCTGAAACTTAAGTTTGCTCAATTTAATAAGAATATGATCGTCAGTGTTAGATCAGCTTTTACATAATCACAATCATGACATGAGTTAGTCAAATTAAGTCACCAGACCAGCACATTCCTAGTTGCTTTAATGGTCTTTTTAGTATAAAATGCACTCCCCTTATACCGTTTTCTAAGTGGTAGTAGAAAACAGCCACCATCTTATACTGTTCATTGTTACATTTAACTGTCTCGTATTATTTTTCTAAGAGTAATTACCATTATGTAACACACTCCCTTCCCTCTAAACAAATGGACTTACAAATAATAGTTTGGGAGACTAATTAATGGATTGCTTTTTCAGTCTTCAGTCAAAATGTTTATGAAAAATGTAGCAGTCAAAAATCTTATAAGCAATCACAGCCATGGTTATCCTATCAAAAACCACAACAAAAAGGACTTGGTGTTCTTCATTCTTTGAACATGCAGCAGTAACTTGCATCCTGTAATTGTCTTTGTAAATTTACACAGAATGCATTCAGTTTCTAACTGTGGCCTTTTTTCCTAATGTATCCTGGCAGCAGTCAAATGCTTCACTAGAGCTTTTATTATCATTTTATAAATAGGTCACAGGACCACTCTACTCCCAAACAAAACTGCTCTTATTGTAATTCCCACTGTCTTCTCAGGTTTCGTACACTGTCCTTTGCAGTTTTGTTGAATAGTCAAATATGAATTTATTATATTTCCACAAGACAGCCTTTAAACTATTTTTTTTTCTCTTAAAGATGAAACTTGGCTATAGTTGTGTGTCTGTGTTTCTCCTTGTGTGTGCATATATATACAAATTTGCATGCTGTCCCAGTCTGTCTCACATGCATGCACATACACACACACACACGCACACACACGCACACACACACACACACACACACACACACACACACACACACACACACACACACACACACACACACACACACACACACAGACAGACACACACACACACACACACACACACACACACACACACACACACACACACACACACACACACACACACACACACACACACACACACACACACACACACACACACACACACACACACACACACACACATAAATGATTCTAATGTTTGTTCTTACTGTAGTAATACAGTCTTTGTGATGCAGGCAAAATTAACTGTTTTAATAGGACAGTGATTTAAATTGTGCCAGTACCGTTAAAATCATTAGTATTTTTCATATATATGGTGAGCATGTGTTTTACCACCCCTTGATTATTGTTCCGACAGACCACAAAGAAAGAGATGTGGGATGGCAGGATAGGAATAATGTAGAGTGACAGGAACAAAAGCAGTAGGAGTGCTTTGAGTATACACTGAGGAATGAGTCAGGAGTGAACAAAACTCTCTGTCAGAGTGAAAAGAATGACATATGAGAAAATGAGACACCCGACCTCGGTAGGAAAACAAGAGAGGCAGGTTATGAATTCAAACCAAAAGGTCCACAGAAGGTTGAAAGCTGGGGGTGGGATGAGAAAAGGTCTAAGAGCATTCTGAGAAAAAAAGCAAAAATAAATAAGTAAATAAATAAATAATGTGAAAGGCCAAAATTGTCTTAGAGAAGGAGATTACTACAGAGGGTAATGAGGTAAAGAATAAGTGAACAGACTTGTTAAGATGCTTTGCAGAATATCGGTACAACTAACTTTCAGGAGCTTGCTAAAAACATTATTGAGAGTTAAAATAATACATCATTTCACAGAAATGCTGAACTGATTGTTTTCTGTTTTTTCCATTTGTCCAATAGCTTCATAGGTTCATAGGTAGGTACTAGGCTATCGGCCCAAGGGCCTACATAAGCCTAGCCAGCAAGGTTCCATAGCTTACGCCACCAAAGAAAGTTATTTTCCTGTGCCACTGTCCAGCAGAGACACAGAAGTGATCCCTGGGGTGTATTTTCTATTTCCCATCCACTCATCAATTTTTTTTTCTTAAAGAGTGCTAATGAAGAACTTTGCCTGACATAGATGGGTAGCTTGTTCCAGAGTATAGGAAGTCTCTGGGATAGGAATCTACTCCTTCAGCGTGTCCTGTTTATTGTGGTGGCAAGGTTTAGGTCCCTAGAGCATGTAGCTCGGAGGGATTGGGATTTCGTTAGGTGTAGCATGTCCAACAGCTCAGGATTTGACATAGCTTTATATGTTAGGCAGAGATCACCTCGGAATAGGAGATATGCTACGGAGTAAAGCTGGAGTTTTTTGAGGCGGCCAGTGTAGGGCATTTGTTTGAGGCCAGTAATCCTTTTTGTGAGGTACTTCTGTGGCCTTTCCAGTGGCTGCAGATGTCTTGTGAGGTACATTCCAAAAGGGGCATTGTACTCTATAATGGGTCTAATGAGTGTCGAGTGGAGGGGAGCAATGACCTCTTTTTTCCTGGATGAGAACCCTTTTCTGATGAGGTGGACCACATAGAAGGACTTCCTGACTACTGTCGTGATGTGACTATCAAAGGAGAGACTACTGTCCACCTGGGTCCCAAGGCCTCTTATCACGCATTCAGCATTAAGAGAAGGGTTTCAGAATATTTATTTATTTATTTACACTTAGTTGACTAGGTTAGTCCCAGTAGGCCAATGGCCTCTTTTCCTGAGAGACCTGAGGTAGTATTCATGCTGACTAGGGAAAATTTGGCCAAGGCATGGGGGAACTTCCTCTACTCTTTTCAATATGTGCCATGGAATGTCTAATATCTACCCTAATCTACCCTCAACTCAGGCAGATGAGGGCTTGTTTTAATGTCTCACCAGAAGCAAGGCACACCCAGGTGTGCATACTGGAAAAATTACTCAGATTACATGTTGTGAGAATAGAACCCACAGCCTTCTATACCAAAGTTGAGTGTGCTGCCTGTGGAGCTACTGAAACTGCTAAAATGATACACCAGGTAACAATGTGAAGCAGGCATCACCATGGCTTTGAATGTTTGATCTAATCTAAAGAACAGATCGCCACAGTTTTACTGGTACCCAATGTAAGAGTGGAGCTGAGCAGTGAGGGATGGGAGTGAGTGGACAAGATCAGCTGACCTCTCCCAGAGAGAGAAATGCAGTAAGCTGCATCTCACTACAGGAGCACGATCTGCAGGGTACACTTCTGCAATTCTGTACCTGGGAGTTCTGGGACATGGGCCCAGTCAAGGACTGCACAGTCCTTATCTGAGCATAGAAAGTATCTCACTACAGGAGCACAATCTGCAGGGCACACTTCTGCAATGCTGTACCTGGGAGTTCTGGGACATGGGCCCAGTCAAGGACTGCACGTCCCTTATCTGACCATACAAAGTATGAAGAAACGTACCCTTGAAGCTAAAGGGTATTGCTGACCAGAAGGAAGATTGTTATCAAGAGTATCAAACAAATCTCTAATCACCACTGGGTAATTTCCTTCATTTATAATAGTTGCCTTTTCAGATGTAATCCTTTGATGATAGGGTGGTGAATAATGAATTGTCCAATATATGACAGTTTTAATGGTTGCTAGAGGGTCAAGACTCAAAGGTCAACAACATTAAAAGAAAAAGAACTATGAGAAGTTAAAGAAGGAACGTAGGGGATCTATGGGGATCTGAGGATCAAGGTCCAGAAGAGCTACTTCCCAGAATAAATAAAACAGGTTTGATATTGGTACTCAAGAAACCCAGTGTCTGAAACATAATCATTGTCTTAAGTAACTGACTGGTACCACAAAAGCCTGGTGGCTGACTCTGGTGTTTCCTCTGGACAGGACAATGATGGACCTATGAAAGAATCAGGTACTTCATGTCAGAGGCAGTCTTTTAAGAAATTGTGTAGCTACATCTATAGAACAGTGTTTTATGCAAAGCAATGTGTTTGAAAACTGGAAAGTATGTATCCCAAAATTAAATATATTCCTGAATCAGCACAATATATACAGGTAGCAAGAAAAGGTATATAGTTCTTAATTTCTGCACATCACATGCAAACAATCCTGAAGATTTATAATACATTTGTGTTTTGGGAAGATGTGGAAGCATGAGAGAGTATTACAGTGATTAAGCAGAATCTTCAGAGTTACTGCGAGATGGAGAAATCTGCCAAGCAGCCTCTATTTGATCAAGGGCACAAGTTCCAGCAGAAAGTGTAGCTACAAATGTTACTGATTGAAAGAGTGACGCCAGACACTGTGATTTCCATGAGCTATATACTTTATTAATGCAAGATAGAATTATGCTTGGTATCTGATATGACTGGCCATAAGGCAGATTATTGACAGATGCAGACTTAGTATTAAGTAAAATGAATGACATGTATAGAGTGCTTAAAATCACTTAATTGCAGACAAAACGTTCACAGAAAAGTTAGAAAGAGTTAGAATTGTATAAGATTTCCTGTGAGGCAGCTGGCCGCCTGTCATGGAAGGCTAAAGGTGTGCCTATGACCCAGATGACTCAAATTTGATTAGGGGCCTGAGTGCTGCATGGTCCAGTGAGAGGAGATGAGAGCAAGTGACCTGCTTTAAGGGGGAAAGTAGGACTTACTGACTGCCTGCCCTTCTGACTTCTAGTAGAGATAGGGTCCAGGTGCAACTGCAAGATGGGGTTACATCATGCACATGAGCATAATGCGTGGTGCATGACACAGTAGTTAGAAGTTAACAATTACATAATCTAGTGCAAGTGTCACAGGCTGGCATTGTGCATTCCCTCCTCAATGGCATCCAAGTCAGCTCCATATGGGGTGGGTCAGCCATTTAATACAAAATCTGGACTGTGGAGTAATTCCCTTGCCTGAGAAAAGCTAAGGTCCACCTAGAAAAATGGGAGACTCCTGTCTGGGGAATCAGTTGGGCCTTTACATTAAGGTTGTCTTGATGTATGTGCTAGAAGAGAGGCAATAGTGAATGAGGGACCAAACTCCCTTTGCGGCTGCCTGACTGGTGGCCCTTCTGGATGACTTTCACCCCATTTGGGGATGAATGTGCTCAAAACATGGAAGGGTAATGATGATTGGCAGATGTGAGGAGAAAAAAACCACATAAAAAGTAGCCAACAAGGCAGAAAAGCTGAAAATGAATAAAGCTAAAAGAAAAATGAGTTAGTAGAATCCTGGAAAGTATGAAAGTATAAGAAATATGCTTTCATAAGTTCAGCATGAGGTGGGGTTATATGAATGATACAAAGACATGCACTATGATAATCAAGTGTTTAGAAGCTGTACAAAGTGAAATCACATTACTAAAGTGTGTAAAATGAAACAACTGAATTTTCACCAGAAGATAATGCATATGGTAAGCAATGTCATGAAGACGCATTGTTTGTGAGCACAATAAGTAGTGAAAATGTATGCACCAAAGTGATCTATAGAAATTGCATGAAGTGGATAACTTGCTTATCTGGACAAACTCAAGGTTAATAAGTGTTATTTTTAAACTAGGCAGGAGTGCAGACTGAAACATAATCTCTCCTTAAGCATATGAAAAACAGAATATGAGAGAGATCAAATGGAAATTATCGGTATGTAATTTGCTTATAGGTTCATAGGCTAGTACTAGGCTATCGGCCCTAAGGCTTACACAAGCCAAGCCATAACAATTCCCTGGCTATTCAGGATATTGTTCAAAGTTACTGGATCAAAATGTTATGACATGTGTGTGCATGTGTGTGTGCGTGTGTGCTTGTGTGTGTGTATGTGTGTGTGTGTGTGTGTGTGTGTGTGTGTGTGTGTAAGTGCGTATAGGAATAAAATGAAAGATACAGTTTTGTAGCATTAATACAGCTAAAGAATTGTCTCTGACTTTCACAATTTGCTAAAGCTGGATATGAAGAAAATAATTCATAATCTGAATGTGGATGTGCAAAGTGATGATCTGCTTATCAGTGTAAATCTGTATGTGGCTTTGCATCTACAAACAGGGCAGTCAAAGTCTGCTTATAGAAAAAACTTAGTTTCTTAACTCATGTTATTCGACAGTAGTGCCTCTATTTATTTTATCTTTGGTATTTATTGCCAGTGGACTGCTTGGTTTTGGTTCATGAGAATGCGAGTATTGTGTGCCAAGATTGTACTGGTGCTGATAGTGCTTAATGTTTTGTTGTATTGCAGCCTGTTTTCTTAGCAAAGCAAATTATGTGTGGTCTGCTGTTGTGGTCCTGAGGTCTGGATGAATCTATGCTCTAGTGATAGAGAATAACTTTTGCCAGTGTTCAGGGCATCTGTGAGGCTCTTGTCTTTGGTTTTGTTGGAATGCCATAAAATACTGGGGATGTTGTAGACATTCTTAGGAAGTTGCCTGATAGACATATCGCCATTATTTCTAGAGCTTTCACTGATATTAATAATTAATGAAAATAAAATGGTGGCACCCTGGGTGACTGTGGCTGTGTCAGTTCATTCTAGAGATATGCATATTTTTTCTTCTTCTAAACAAAAAAAATCTAAAAACAAAAATCAGTTTCTGCACATCCAATTGAAGGTACAATAACTAACAGTAGACAGAGGTTACTAGAAATTACACTCGACATCTACATGTTGCTAGTTGGATGCCTTGAAGTCTGCAGAGTATCTGGGGCCTACTACTTGCACAGAGCTACAACAGCTGTGTATTTAACTCTTCACAATCAAAAGTGCCTGAAACCAGTAGATCAGGTTTCTGGAATATGCCGGACAAGAAAAAAGAAGAAAGAGATGTCAGAGAACAAGGAAAAGAGGTTGCAGAGCAGGTATTGATGTAAAGTTAAAAGCAACCTCTTACAGGCCTGTACTACCAACTATACTGCTAGCTAATGTGAGATCACTGGACTGTTTGAGATTGGAACTCTCCACCAAGAGCAAGATGAGAAATACTTGTTGATTTTTGATTACTGAGACGTGGTTGCATGACAAGATAAATTATAGTGCAATAATTTTACACTGTTTCATGCAAACAGAAAACATACACTGTGTGAGAAGGTCAGAGAAGGTGGAGTCTGCATCTATGTTAACAAAAACACGGTTTATGCAAATCAGATGGAGAAATCCAAACATGGATTGGCTGGAACCTTGGTTTTGATATTCTCATTGGATGAATAATTTGGACTGGCTTATATATACAGATGAATGTTCCATTTGATTATATGATCTGAAGAATAACTATTCGAAAGCACTTATCGTTGGACAAGGGACTTAATTTTTATTATTTTTGTTATTATTTTTGTTCTTATTCTATTTTATTTCATTCTTTTCATTAAATTCTGGATTTTAACAGAACTTTTATTACTGGATTGCACAGACAGTTTGTTTGCTTTTCAGCAGAGTGTTAGCCTGGGTGAACCAGCTGTCTTTTGGTTTGTATGTTAACAAAAGGTGCTGCAGCAACTGTGAAATCATATTATCACACTGCTGTGAGCTGTGACATCATACTATCACACTGCTGTGAGCTGTGACATCATACTATCACACTGCTGTGAGCTGTGACATCATACTATCACACTGCTGTGAGAAGTTAAGAGTTCCTGTCCATTAAATGTAGACCATTTTACTGGCCCAGGGAGCAGAATGGGGTCAGTGTAACAGTGCTGTATATCCCACCTAGCCCTAGTACCACTGAGGCTCTAAATAAACTATGCTATCACATGGTTGAGCTGCAGAACAAATACCCTGACTTTGTACACATGGCAGCTGGTGAATTTAATAAAGCAGATCTGAAAGACGTGCTCCCACACTACCATCAGTATTTGGACATTCCTACAAGCTGTGATAATATCCTGTACAAGGTGTACATAAACTTAAAGAAAACTTATAAGGCAGTGGAACTTCCACAAATGGGAAACTCTGACTATTATACCATCTTGCTATCACAAGCTTACAAACCTGCAATGGTTAGAGAAAAACCCACGAAGAAACAAATCAGGGTATGGCCCGAGGGGGCTATGGAGGCACACCAAGACTGCTTTTAAAGAACCAAATGAGATATGTTCAAGGAGGCCACCACAGTACATTAGTATCTGAACATTGATCAATACACTGACGTAGTGATGGCGTACAATGACGTAGTGATGGCATACACTGACGTAGTGATGTCATATATTTCAAACTGTGTTGATGGAGTAACAAATACCAAGAGTATCCCTATTAGAGCTAACCAGAAACCATGGCTCATCCCTAAGGTATTTGAGCTTCTGAAGGAGAAAAATGCAGCTTACAGGGCTAAAGACATAGCAAGATGTAATCTGAGGAGGGTATAAAGGAGGCTAAGAGGGAGAATGGCAGAAAGGTGCAGAGCCACTTTAAAGACATGAAGGATCCAAGAAGATTATGGCAAGACATACAGAAGATCACTGACTACAAAATCAGGTCAGCACAGTGTGAGGACAGCATTGAATTCCTGGACAGTTTGAACATCTTCTTTGCTAGATTTGAGGAAAGAAACGATAGGTTAGCACTAAAGCTACCCACTGATGAGAGGGATGCAGTACACAGCCTCAGCACAGAGGAGGTAAGAAGAGAGCTAAGTGAAACCCAGGAAGGCTGCTAGCCCAGACAACATACTGGGCAAGGCATTAAAAGGCTGTGCTGATCAACTCTGCACAGTGCTCAAGAAAATATTTAACACCACTCTTGCCATGGCGAAAGTACCCTCATGCTACAAGTAAACTAACATCATCCCACTACCAAAGAAAATGATTCCCTCCAGGCCTAATGACTGCAGAGCAGTCGCTCTGACATCCACTGTTATGAAATATTTTGAGTGGCTGATCAAAACACATCTGTCATCATGCCTACCTCCCGATTTTGACCCTCTGCAGTTTGCTTCTTTGCTAGATTTGAGGAAAGAAACAATAGGTTAGCACTAAAGCTACCCACTGATGAGAGGGATGCAGTACACAGCCTCAGCACAGAGGAGGTAAGAAGAGAGCTAAGTGAACCCCAGGAAGGCTTCTGGGCCAGACAACATACTGGGCAAGGCGTTAAAAGGCTGTGCTGATCAACTCTGCACAGTGCTCAAGGAAATATTTAACACCACTCTTGCCATGGCGAAAGTACCCTCATGCTACAAGTAAACTAACATTATCCCACTATCAAAGAAAATGACTCCCTCCAGGCCTAATGACTGCAGAGCAGTTGCTCTGACATCCGCTGTTATGAAATGTTTTGAGCGGCTGATCAAAACGCATCTTTCATCATGCCTACCTCCTGATTTTGACCCTCTGCAGTTTGCATACAGAGCTAACCGATCTATGGCTGATGCCATAACAGTAGCACTACACATTTCCCTTCAACATTTAGATGGCAAAGACAACTATGTGAGGATGCCGTTAATAGACTTCAGCTCTGCATTTAATACGGTGGTAACAATGCAGCTGATAGAAAAACTGGCACATTTAGGAAATTGGATCCTGGACTTCCTGATTGAGAGACCACAGAGGGTGTGTTCGGGTAAGAACACATCAAAGTGCATCACGATTAACACTAGGGTTCCACAGGGATGTGTTCTCAGCCCACTGTTATTCACCGTTCTGACCCACGACTACTATGAGAAGCACAAGTCCAACCATTTCATCAAGATTGCTGATGACACCGCAGTCATGGGGCTCATCACAAAGGAGGATGAAAAGGTGTACAGAGAGGAGGTGGTATCTCTGATTAGTTGGTGCAAGGGCAACAATTTTGACCTGAATGTAAGCAAGACCAGAGAGATTATCACTGACTTCATGAAAAGAAGAACAAACCACCCATCACTCAGGATCAATGGTGAGAATGTGGAGAGGGTTAAGAGTACAAAATTCCTGGGTATGCACATATCCAAGGATGTCTTGTGGTCAGGAAACACCAGTCAACTAGTCAAGAAAGTGCACCAATGCCTCCACTTTTTAGGAAGCTGAAAAAAGCAAAGCTTCCTCCTCATATCCTCTCCACCTTCTACAGAGGTACCGTAAAGCGCATCCTCACCTGCAACTTCACAGTGTAGAGAGCATCCTCACCTGCAACTTCACAGTGTGGTTTGGAAGCTGCACAGTTACAGAAAGGAAGGCACTACAAAGAGTTGTGAGGGTTGCAGAAAAGGTAACAGGTTCCGGTCTTCCATCGATGCAACATCTTTATTCTGCAAGAAGCATGTGAAAGGCCACCAAAATAATACAGGACAGCACACATCCTGCACATGGACTGCCCGTAAAGAACTGGTTCTAATTAAGCTATGCCGAACATAGATTTTTGACAAATTAAGCTTTATGGTAATCCCCACTGTGTATATTTTAAGTTTGCCCTTAGGAAAATATAGATTTTTGAGCCTTCAGTTTGATATCTTGCAGACCAGTAGGCAGGGCAGGGTAGGTGGGGCACTTGTTCTGAGTGCCAACTTTTATGCGGTTATCATTTTGGGTATGCAACCCTTAAAAAAACAATTTGACAGTTTACAAGCTGTCATTAAGTATTCACAATTTCAGTGACATTTTGATTGCTTATAACCTGTCAAATTGTTCTCTGTACTGTGCTGTGTAAAAATTATCATAATCACTGATGAGGAAAACTTCTAAACAGTCAAACTCTAAGTAATCCAAGGACACATCCCTGTATAAGGTTATGTCAATCTAACTGTAATTACTGATGAGAGAGTTAACCCCTGACATCATGATTTATAAAGTACTTTAGCAATTTTGTTGAAAATACCCAACATTTTACAGACATTTACATTTAGTTCTGTTGTGTACATTAGACAGTTTACAACTCTTATTTTGAGTTTAAGTATTTTATATTTAATTTTAAAATATCATGTTCCATTCTGAGATTGTGACTTCATCTTTCAGTGTTCATACGTAATCTGTTTACAGTCATAGACTTCCAAAGATACTTCTACTTTAAAAATGCATATCTGCACATCCCATGGACTTGTAGATAAATTAAGATGTGCAACTGAAACAATATAAACATTAGCTAGTGTAAATATTGTTTCATTCAGAAAATGGGGAGATATTTCTTTGAAAAGAATCATAGGTTTTGTGATGAACATGCATATAATTCCATCTGCTGCCACCATAGGATGGACAGGGGCTATGCATTCTAATCCTGTACCACTACCTACAGAACTTAATGTGATACAGAATCAGCAATGCAGTGTCCTACACTCACCACTGGTACCAGTTAGTATGAAAAAAGCAGTTGGCAATAAGGGTATATGGTAAATGAGCACTGCTGTCTTTCAAAATATACAAGACCTTTCAGATGCAGATAAACTTCACACTGCACAGCCACAGATCAAAGTTCTTTTCACTGGCTACCCAGGATTTCACCTACCTCAGACTGAACCCAGTGCCTTTCAGTTCACCCTTACCAACAGTTATTAAAACATGACAGGAATTATTTTCACATACCGACACACTCCATGTTTCTCAGAATGAAAGGTAGTAAATTGTGACCTTCAGCACCATCTATCTCCCACTGAAAATTTAAGGTATATTGCACTAGTTAGTCAAAACTAAGAAAATAATACTGCTTACCCTTAAAATAAGCCATTCTTTAAATAATCAGATGGTAGGAATTAGATCTAGGCATCAAACAGTCATTCTTTTCAGTATGTGGATGCCACAGAAGTGTAGGTGTATGTACAATGTATAAATCTTTAACCAATAAACAAACCATCAAGAGCAAGCATTCATATTTGAAAAAAAATGTTATAGGCTCATATGTTTGTAGGTAATACCAGAACAACTGCACTTGCGGGCCATTTAAGCCTAGCCAAGTTCTCTTTTTGTGCTTGAATTAACCTATTCCATTTAGGTAGAGAGTGGCCTTATCCATCTTATGGTCAGTAATTATATATTACCCCTAATGAGAATAACTGAGATTATACAATAGATAATCTGAGGAGACCCATGCATGGTATGAAGCACTTAGGAGCTGCCTCTGTCCATTAGCAGGACGGGGCAGTCCTGGGGTATATTTTCTGTTTTCCATCCATAGATACAAGTTGCAAGTTGTACTTCAGTATGGACAGGGATGAGCTTTGTTTTATGTGGATGGCAGTCTGTTCCAGAGCAGCAGTATTATCTGCAAGATATAAATGTCCCTCCAAACTGTTTTGTTAATGTGGAAGAAGATGTTTTAGATCCATAGACTGAGTATTTCTGTTGCCAGGTAACATGTGCAGTAAATCCACCAGTATGAGGTAGGAGGATAACTTGTATGCCAGATGCAAGTCACCTCTTAGCAGTCTGTATGATACCAAGTTTAGTGACAGGGCTTTGAGTTGACCCATGTAAGACATGTGTTATAGGCCTTGTATCCTTTTAGTAAGATACCGCTGTGGGCACTCCAGTTAAGTAAAAGGGGACAATGACATCCCTAGATCTAGATACAATCCCTTTGTTTATAAGCTGTGCAATATAGAAGAATGTTCTTACAACAGTAGACACATATTAGCCAAAAGTTAGGTCGCTGTCCTTATAAGTTCCCAAATCCCAAACAACTAGGTCAAGTCTTATGGGCATATTGTTAATGTGGTAGTTCCCTGGAGTAGATGAGTTCCCAAAGGATACAGAAATGCATTTGTTGGCATTTAGTTTCTGGACATGATTTTGGCACCAGTTATATATTTGGGACAAACCTTTCTGAAGGATGGCCAAGTCATTTTAGGAATTATTGAGTTCTCCTAGCATGCAGTCACTTGGCAAACTTAGTTAGCCGGAGCCCTTCAGTATTAGCTTTTACTTTAGAAAAGCAGATGCCAAACATGAGGGGTCCCAGTACAGAACCTTTGGAACTCCACTGGTGACTGGTCTCTTTGTGGAGGTATGGTGGGTTCCCATACTTTGATTTCCTGTATCCTATCTGTCAGCCAGTTGACAATCCAGCGGGTAACGTAGGGGTTTACGCACAGTTTATTTAGGTTTTTTACTATGACTGAAATGGAAATTGTATTAAAAGCATTCACCAGGTCAAGGTATATGGTGTGTACCATTTTGCCTTCATCTATTGCTTTGGTGACCTTTTCAAAAAATTCCACCAGTCTGAGAAAGCATGACCTATCCTTGATTAATCCTCTATGTTCCCTATGTCCTGACTGATTAGATTCATGGAAAATCTTTCCATGGCTTTGCATATGAGGCTGGTCAGACTTTTGGGTCTGTAATTGCCTGGATCTGTGAAAGATCCTCCCTTATGTAGGGGAATGACTGTAGCTGTTTAGCTGTTCTCTGTTTGCTTGGTACAAAACATGTACAGATGCTGAAATTGGGTTAGGGGTGTGGCTAAATCATGCTTCATGCTGTTTAAGATGCATCCAAGGACATTGTCAGGACCCTTGATACAGTGTTTTTAGCTTTTGATAGCATTTTTAGGTCTTGGTCTTGCGTGATAGCTGGAGATTAGCCAGTTTCAGTTATATATTGAGGGGCAGACAGAGGGGGGAGAGAGGGGTAAAGTTAAAGCTAAATTTATTGGCCAGAAGGTTTGCTATATCTTCAGCCTCAGTGTAGATAACATTGTTCATAATTAGCTGAGTGCATTCCTGCATTGTGCTTTTAAGATTACGAACATAACTAAAAAAATGCCTTGCGATTGTCTTTGGCTCTGGTGGTTATTTTAGCCTCAAACTTGGCACCGGTGGATTTCATTAATCTCCTGAGTTATTTGTGTATTTTGGTGACAATTAATTTTATTTTATTATTTAATACCATGTATTTATTTATTATTTAATAAAATAAATTTATTTTTACTTGAAATAAATAAGTTAATGTTTGTCTTGTTCAAATAAATATGCAAACAGTAAATGGATTTCACAAAATATTGAAAACAAAATATTCATGAAATCAGTTAGTTTTTTTAAACAAGAAACATTTTTATTAAATTATGATGTATGACATAGGCAATCTTACATTTATACAAATGAAAATAAACGATGCCAACACATATGACATAGGCAATCTTACATTTATACAAATGAAAATAAACCATACCAATGCAATCGGGATTGCAAACATACATTACAAACCATGCAAACATTATACATTTATACATCACTTTTAATATATCCAGTCATTGTCAGTCAACCATTATATAACTCATTCCATTCTTGCTTTCTTTTAAACCTCAGTGCTCCTCCTCTGCTTGTATAGAACCCATACTTCCCATATTTTCCTGTTATTTGCGCCTACCCTTTTCTAAAGATCCCAATTCCAGTTGTGTTATCTCTGTTTCTATCTTTGCTGCTTCTAGTAAAGTTGGTTTAGCCATTGATTTCCATTTTCTAGTAATTGCTTTTTTGTCAGCCATCATAATTAGACTCAGCAAGGCCTTACTATAGCTAGGCAATTCCAATTCTGTATCATAGCTCAAAAAATAATTTCCTTCATTCCACCAATTTGCTCACCCAGCATCTCTGACAGAGCAGTCGGAAGGGAATCTTTAAAGTTTGCCAACTCATTACATTCCCAGAAAATATGGTCCCAGTTATCTGTTTCTTCCCCATCACACTTCCAACATTTATGTCTATCTGAGGAAAATGTCTTTGGAGTCTACTTGGGGTATAAAAATACCTATGGAAACACTTCCAAGCAAAAATAGGTAAACCCAACCAAAAAGAAAGCATACTTGACTGGGTACTCATAAATATTCACCCCCAACTGTACACCTCTGGTACCCTCCCTGATGGCCTAAGCGATCACCTTCTCACTATGTAATTAAGCACAAAGCCATTAATTCCCAACAACCCTTACTCAGAAAGGTTAGAAACAATATAAACTTTGACCCTGCCAAATTCCAACAAGAACTAAACTCATGTAATTGGTCTATTCTGAAATACCTCCGCTTAGAGGAAGCAGTAGAATACTTTAACAACAAATTCCTTGAGATCCTTGATTTGCATGCACCTGTTCGTTCAAAGAGAACCAAGGCAAAAACTGTACCATGGCTTTCTATAGAGTCTAAACTCAAAATTACCCTTAGAAACAAAGCATGGGCTTTATGGTGTTCTTCTAAAGACTCCCAAGATCACATTAAATACAGGCAATCCAGGAACAAAACTAAGAAATCCATTTTACAAGACAAAAAAACAATACTACTGTAATTTACAGACAGCAAATCAAAATGACCCTCAGAAGTTTTGGGCAGGTTTAAATAATCTACTACATCCTGGACAAACCTCAACCTCAATCCCTGCTGCTACTATTGATAAAACCCCTGAAGATGTTTCTGACAGTTTTAACTGATTCTTTACTAAGACAATTCTAGCCCTAGCTAGCCAACTACCTCCTAGCTCCCCTGGTCCTGAAAGTAGCACTCCTAGAAACCTACTCGCATTCAGCATTCAACCAGTCGCCACTTCACTTATCCATACCTTGATCAAAAAATTAAAACCCACTACACTTTCTGCTGATCAACTCACTGCCGAGTACCTACAAAAATCAGCTGATGCTATTGCTTACCCCGTCTCAATACTAATCAATCAAACCATAGTAGAAGCTAAAATTCCCACCATCTGGAAAATATCTTATGTAATCCCACTTCACAAAGGAGGCAGTTCTACTGAATTCTCCAATTATAGGCCAATAGCTATACTCTCTCCACTTGCAAAGATTATGGAAAAATGTATTCATAGACAACTCATGCACCACCTAATCCAGAATCCCCTTATGGCAGACACTCAGCATGGTTTCCGTCCTCATCACAGCACTACTTCAGCCCTCCTAGCCTTTACCAACACCATAAACCACAATCGCAACAATAATTATATATCCTCAGACCTCTTCTTGGATCTTTCCAAGGCACTCGATATGGTTGATCACCAACTTTTAATCCACACCCTGCAAACATTCTGTCTACATACTAGAGCCCTTCAGTGGTTTCAATCCTACCTGAATGGTCAACAGCAGGCTGTCCTCTGGCAGAACAAATTCTCTAACCTTCTACCCAACACCCTCGGAGTACCACAAGGCTCTATACTAAGGCCCTTGCTGTTCTCCATCTTCATTAACGACCTTTATACTATCATCCCAAATGTCAGCTGTATCCAATATGCTGATGACTCTACTCTGATTTGCTCAGCCACATCTTCAGTAGAGTTATGGTCATCTACCCAGACCACCTTTAATACAATAGAAAACTGGCTTTCTGAACATCGTCTGATCCTAAATCCCAAAAAAACTAAAATGCTGTTATTTTCACCAACACGTAGGTCTACCACTTTCACCTTTACCATAAATTCAAATGATGGCACAATAATCTCCCCTGACCCCTCTACAAAACTATTAGGTGTCATCATAGATAATAATCCAAAATTCGACCTACGTGTTAACCAAACTATCAAAACAATAAAAAAAACTAGGGTCACGTTACAGAATAAAAGCCTTCCTAACCCCTCCAGCTAAAATTGCCAGAGCTCGCTCTCACCTTCTTTCAACCCTTCTGTATGCATCCCCTCTACTCTCGAATTTAAGCAAAACTGTCCTTAACAAACTCTCAATTTGCTACAACCACATTGCCAGGTTTGCCACTGGGCTGCCATTTAGGACACATCATTGCATCAATCTAAATCAGCTTGGGTGACTTGAACTACCCAGCCTAATCCAGTATAACCAACTGATTATGGCCTATAAAATCCTCTATAATCCGAACAATACTCCTGCACTTAAAAATATTATCACACCCTATAACAATCCTAAACCGCTGCGATCCTCTAACAAACTACTAATTCAGACTAGCAAAATTAATAACACAGCCGGTGACTCTCTCTTTGCAAACTCTGTAAGTAGATCCTGGAACTCTCTTCCAGCTGATATTGCCTTACTTTCCACCTTAGGACAATTTAAAACTAGACTCAAATAACATTTGTCACTTAACTGGCTATGTCACTGCATCAAGCCTGGCTAACTCTCTCTAGAATGTGTAAAAATCTGTTAACCAGTTTACTGTGTAATTTAATTTAATCCTGACTTATGCTCGGGATTAACTCTAACCTGTGGAACTTGTTTAACTTGCTTACTTATGTAATCTCTGTAAATAGTCTGTTTGTATTATGTAATGCTGGTATTATGTAATGTTGTATCTGCTTACCCTTGGAGCTTTTCTCCCCGGGCCTCAGCTGAAAATGGTCATGCATCCAGTCGGACTATCCCGGTCAACAAATGTAAAATAAAATAAAATAAATAAAAAATCCTATATCTTGTAGATTTTGTTGCATATTTGGGAGACATACATATATCCTCCCATTGTTTCTTTGTGAATTGCTTATCCAGTCTCTCTTCAGAGTCCTTTCTAACCTCCTCTGATTGATTCTTATAGTTATCATGCAATATTTTATATACTCTACTAATTATTCCTTTTTAATGGCAGCTTCTGTTCTGGATTCTACTAAAACCTCTACCAGTGCTGGTCTTTCATTTAAGACCCCCCCCCCCCCATTTCTTTCTCTTTGCCTATACTCTGATATCAATCCTTGATAGGGAAGGCAATCTATAACCTGCAGTCCAAATAAGTTCTTGGGCTCTCCCAAATCTATTCCCGTTCCCTCTCTAGTTATTTGCTATCAATACTTTGGTTCCTTTGCAGGTTTTCTCCAATAAATTCCAAAATTCCACCCCTCTCTTACCTGTTGTCTGTATCTTTATTACCAGTCATCCTTACCTCCAGATTCTCCTTTCTCCATTCCCGGCTTGGCTTACATCTTAGAATACTTTCTGCTACTTTATGAATATAAAATTCTGCAAGATTATTGTTAGTCTCCTTAAAGTCAGATAATTGTAAGAAAAATACTAATATCTAAATTCGAAACCATTTGATTCAGGATAAAAAATGTGCTGCTCCCTAACTGTTTCTGATTTTTAAGTGCAACAGGAAATTTTAATTGCACTTAGTAGCAGTATAGTTGAGTTCTGTCTCTAACAGTGTGTCGCTTAAGTCCACAGACAATATTTTCAATGCTTTTGGTTTGAATTTATAAGATGTCCTTTCCTGATTTCATATTTACATGTCCAAGGGGAAGAGGAAGATCCAATAAGCTATAATCTAAATAAGGAAATTATAATGTGACCTAAGTCAGTTGCCTCCATGAAGCACTGGACAATAGTTTAGATATTTGCACAGGCAAGAAAAAGAGTTTAGATTAATTTTTAAGCATAATACATTTGCATAGTACCCATGCAGCATTATATACCATTCAGCAGATGTTTACATATTACACTTTAAAAAAAAAGGCAAGTACAATGCAGCTTCAGTACAACTTCTTAAGCAGTTTCATTAAACAAGCAGAAACATTTCCAACATTATTACAATTCTTCTGGTAAGGTCTATAAAATATCAAAATCAGTAGCTTAAAGTGACTTGTGTCTTTCAATCGCAACCTTTGTATTTAGAGACTCTAGCACAATATACAGGACCTCTGGATATAGATGCCATTATTTTACTACATTTAAAATGGCAGTCATATTCCTTTCCTTCAAGTTGTGTACCTTATAACATTTATCTGTTCATGCTGATGTTACCTCAATTCCCAGACATAAATTCATACACACCAGCAACTTATCATGTAGTTACTATGGTGCAAAAAGTCAAATATTGAAATTCATTGAAACAGGCTTGAAGAAACTTTTGTTTTACTGTTGATTGGAAACACCCCAGCTAGTCAGGCTGCAAATGGACCTTGGCCCTTTAGAAGGACAGTTTTTGTTATAACAGCTACATTTATAGATGATTACCTACAGCGAAAAAGGAAATATTTAGTTCAAATTATAAAAAAAGCACAATTTATGGAACAACACAAAGATTTTTATTATGCAAGATAGGTCACTGATGCCATATGATAGTGTTGTGATCTTCGTTTTCTGTTATTATAAACACCTTCCCAAAATTCTCACTTAAAGTTTAACACAGTGATTTCTGTTTCCTGTTGTATGTTCAAGACCTAGTGGAATGGCTACCAAAACTCCAAGAAAGTATGTGCAGTCAGGAGGAAACATACACTAAGTTTGCAGTTGCTATAATTCAAAGAACTGTCCTTTCCCCATAGGTTCGTGGGTAAATACTAGGCTAGCAGTCTGTAGACTGTTATTAGTCCAACTAATAACCAGAGGTTTGAATCAAACCCTATACTTTGTATCTGTAAGGTAAATACCTTAAGAAATATCAAACCTCGACCTCCAACCCTGAACCTACTATGATATAGCAATTATTATGTACAGTCCTCATACCAAAAAAAAAGGGGTGGGGGTTGCTCCCACTAAAAAAATGCATGTTTTGCATAGCAGCACGTTTGGTACTCCACTGTTACATGATTAGAATCACATTTAATTTTCTGGCGTTTTAGGGCTCTCATTACAGAGACTCAGACTGCTGACAGACACAAAGACATCGCATTCTCTGTAGAAAAATAAATCATAAATTGCCTAATGTTATTATTTTTATCATTGTAAGTATATTCTTTTTGCAACAGTGCATATTTAGATAGAGCAAGTACCACATTAATTATGGTTTAAAAGGTAATCAGACCACTGGTCTCTAAGCAGAAATCATTTTTTTCTCTTAAAATATATACTGTAGTCTTAGCACTTATTACTGTGAATGCTTGCTAATTTAGCATATAGTTCTTTGTCTGCCAACAAACGTCTTTACTTTTACCCAGGATGTCAAATAGTCTGCCTGCTCCAGAAAACCTAGTGCTCAAAGGTGAATATTATAAAGCAGTACCCCTTTTATTTTTATATTTGTGCATTTGTTTTATCAGTCTGCTTTCTGATTTGACACAGAAACTTCTTGCATTTGCATGCTATACTGAGTTTTGTACAATCTGCCCATTAAAAGGAGATACTTCATTTCACACCATGTTGCTATACTTTTTTTTCCAAGTCTTAAAATGTTTTATAAGGACCATTGTGAAGGATGGCTGTGCTATGGATGTATACACTGGTAACTTTTAGCAGATGTGAAATAAAAAGCTGAAACCAGTTCTCTGGAATGTTTATATGTTCATATCCCATCAATTTACATTGCAAGTTTTAAGCCCATAAATTTTCTGCTTAATTCTGAAAGTCAATGATCATTTTCTAATGCCAAGTCATGAAAATATATCAGAAGTAAAATATGTCTCTTTATTATTAGCTTCTTGCTACTTCCACCATCTTATGGCTTATTGGTCTCATTGGTCCTGACTGACCCACGCGTCTTGGTGTTTGCTGAAGTTTACTGGTGGTATACAAGGCCTTTTTGAATCACTGGCACCATTAGCTCTTGTCTTCTCTCCTCCCCTGGAGACCTGTCATCTGCTGCTCACATGGCTCCATCACCTGCCATCTGCTCCTCATATGGCTCCATCGTCCCATCATGACTCGCCCATCCCTCAGACCACCATCAAGCAGTTAATGATGATGTTCAGATTTATGATAGGACCATGGTGCCAAGCTAATTCCTTCTGTGTTCTAGACTATGTCTCCATAAGGACTATATTTACTTAAAAAGGCTTACCATACTAATGAAAACAATTGTTTTTAGCACAAGACTATCTCTGACTATTGATGTGCTGCTGGGCTTACATCAGTTATGTAACAGCAGAGGTGATGCCAAAATTGATAGATATGGATCAATGTGGTTTTGTGGAGGATAGCTGAACATTCGATAAAATTACAATGATGATCCAGAAAGAAGCAGAATGTAAGCAAAGTCCTCTGTTGGTAGTGGATCTTGATGCAGAGACAGCATTTGACAGAATAAGCAGAGATTTTGTGAGTAAGGCAATGCAACCATTTGCATTCTCTCATACAATAATAAAGTTAATTAGTAGGATGCATGAGAGATCAAAGACAAAAATAAAGTGGGAGGGTTCATCTCTGATAAGTTGTGTCTGAACAGAGAAAACAGACAGGGGTGTCCTCTTTCACCTCCCCTTTGTTATTTGTTTTATATTTACAGTCATTGAAAAGAAAGAAGGGGAATATAACAAAATAGGATGGATTTCTGAAGAGGTTTATAAGGTTATTTGGTATTGAAAGTGTGACTTCAGTAGCAGGAACTCAGAGTTTATAAATTATTCCCCAAGAAACAATAATGGAGTAAGACTAGACATACATTATATTTTACAATAGCTTGTGCATTTAATTGAAAGCTTTGAGACCAATCCAGTAACTATACCAGATCATGCACCAATAAAAACTGAGATAAACACACAGAGTTATGATGGAAATGAAACAGTGCTTTCCTACTTGTCTGTTAACTCATTTATGCATTTAGCACTTTTTTTCTCATTCCAGTTAATGTCTGTAGTTTCTTTTGCCATCCAGATATTTTTGTGGCCAGATTTATAAGTATATGACTTACCAGTTAATAATAGGAAGGATTAGGCAACCTGAGATATAACTAATAAAATGACAGTAAGATTGTTAATGTAGTATGCCCTGCAGTAGAAACATTAATCACTGTCTGTTTTCTAGGTTCATAGGTAACTACTAGGGTAGCTGCCCTTGCAGGCCAAGACATTTTCCCTTTTTATGCACAAATGAACCTATCTCATCTGATTAGGTCTCATCTGATTAGGGACAGACCTTACCCATTGTCAATAATTATATATTATCCCTAATGATAAGAAATGGGATCATACCTTAGAAATTTTGAGGGGACCCATGCATAGGATAAAGCATTTAGGAGTTGTCTCTGTCCATTAATAGTACAGGGGGCAGTGCTGGGGTAAATTTTTCCTATCCATAGATCCAGGTTGTACTCAAATATGGAAAATGCACATCCGCAAGTCAAATAGAACAAGATTCACTGGCTCTAGAGATCTTAACCTAGTCTGCTACATTAACAGGACATGCTGGAGAGACAGATCTGTCTCCCAGAGATTGCCACTCCTTTGGAGCAAACTCCCAATTCATGCAAAACAGAGCTCCACAATGACCCTAGTTAAACATAACAGACAACTGGATGGGAGATGGGGGTGTCACCTACGTCCATCTTGGATAAGGGCAGTTGGCGCTGATCATAGAGTCATGCTGCAAACAGACCACACAACTTGTTCAATAAGGGAACAAAGCATGGCTAGGCTTGTAAAGGCCCTAGGGCCAAATAGCTTAGTAACGTCGTATGAAACTGTGAATCTGTAGACAGGGAAAAATGTTGCTTTATGTGGATGGAGAGTTTGTACCAGACCAGCGGTATCTTCTGTGAGATATACCTGTTCCTCCAAACCATTTTATTGATTTTGCAGAAGAGGTTTAGATTCCTAGACTGAGTATTTCAGATGCCACTTGACTTGTTGATGTGCAGTAAATCCATCAGTAATATGGCAGAGGATGCAAGACACAGGACATTTCTTAACAGTTTGTAGGATATTGAGTATAGTGATAAGTCTTTGAATTGGTCCATGTCAGACATGGTGTTTAGGCCTTGTATTCTTTTAGCAAGCTATTTCTGTGGGCATTGCAGTTGTATGTGTAAGGACAGAAATATGTCAAAGGGGCATTCTATTCGATGATACACTTTATTCATATTTCGGTTTTATATTTATAGTTTCATCTAAGATAGCTTTATGTTATTGAGGGGCATAGTTGAAATGTTATAGAATGAGACAGAAAATATATTCTGTATGCCAGTTATAGTACACTATACTGAAGATATTGCTACTTGCTTACTACTAATTATGAAGAATTCTGTGTATATTTAATATTTCTAAAACCAACTGACTTACAAACTATCATATGTTATCAAGTGAAACATTACATGATGTTGAAGAAAACTGTCATTGATATCTGCACTGTAAGTTGCACATCTCGATAGACATCAGACCAATACAAACCAGCACTATCAAAACACTTCTACAAAAACTAAACCCTACATCCCTTGCTGCTGAACTATCCCCAAATGAATATCACAAGCTGGCAGTAGACTCTGTATCCTACCCCATCTCCTTCCATGTCAACAGGTCCATATCAGAAAAAGACATCCCTAAACTCTGGAAAATCTCCTATATCATTTTTCTGCATAAAGGCAGATTTTGCAAATTATAGACCAATAGCAATACTCTCACCACTGGCCAAGATTCTCGAAAAATGTGTACATACATAACTCCTAACTACTTAGAAAACAATAACCTGCTCTCCAATACCCAGCATAGCTTTAAGCATAATACAACTGCCTTAATAAGTTTTACCAACACTATAAATGAGCTCAAAAACAAGTGCCACCATGTGTCCTCCATCTTTCTGGACATTCTAAAGCTTTTGACATAGTATCTTGCTACCAAACTACTCGAACTATGATCCCTAAATCTCTCAGTCCCACCCCTTTCCTGGTTCCATAGCTACCTATCTGATCAAGAACAAGCAGTTAAATGGCAAAATGAACTCTCTACCCTGCTACCTGTCTCAGTTGGAGTACCACAAGGCTCAATCCTTGGTCCTCTAGTTTTCACCATATTTACAAACAAACTCTGGACAGCCACCCATATAGCTACCATTGTACAATATGCTGATGACTTCCCCCTTATCATCCCTATCCCCACCACTACTCCAAGAATGAACCAAAACTTCCCTCACAGACATAGAAAACTATCTCTCAGACTATCAACTGATACTCAGTCCTAACAAAACAAGTCTAATAATTTTCTCCAACAACAAACTAGGATCACTATATAGAGCTAAACCTTATCTTACTTACAATGCCAAGACTCC
Organism: Protopterus annectens; assembly: GCF_019279795.1. Taxonomy (NCBI): domain Eukaryota; kingdom Metazoa; phylum Chordata; order Ceratodontiformes; family Protopteridae; genus Protopterus; species Protopterus annectens. The sequence continues at coordinate 70,617,199 of NC_056749.1, read as the reverse complement.
ATATCCATGTCCCACCTCCTCTAGACCATCCTTTCCACTTCCCCTATTTTCACTAACCTTTAAAAATCTGATGTAAATGAACTAGAGTCATGTTAAAATAAAATAGCTAAATTCCTCACTAGCCATCTCTACAGACCTCATCATTGTTTGGCCCTTCATGATGAAGCCTGGATTGAACTTCCTAATCTGCTATCACTGAAATAACTCACTTTTTCCCACCTCATTCTCCACAAACCCAACCACTGCCTCGCACACAAAAATCAAATTCAGGAACACAACAACTCTAGAATGCTGAGATCTTCTGACAAACTCCTTCTAAAAGTCATTAAGGCTAACAATAGCTTTAGGGACACTTTCTTCTCTAACCAGATATCCAAAAAATGGAATTGCATTCCGCAACACATTCATCACACCTGCAATCATTCCAAATTTCTGCCTATGTCTTAAATCCCACTCCAGCCTCCTCAACTCCTAATCCACTCCTTGCTTTCCCTTTCTCCTTTTCCTTTTTCTCTCTCAGGCCTTATCTTAGCTGACTATTTCTCCCAGACCCCCTTTTCTACTTCCACCTTCTCTTTCCCTCTTATGCTAGCCAAATAATGATATACTTTACTTTCTCCTGAGGTTCTCCCAAAGGGACTGTCTAGTGAAATATCCATTTTCTTAGAAAAGAAACAATGTTATGTTCTGTAGTTTAGACTCCTCATGTTGATATGCCATGACGTATTTTGTCCGACTTTGTAAATACTCCATTGACTATTTGTAAGTCTGTCCATATTTGCCTAAAATATCACCTATCTCTTTATCTTTAGTTAACAACTACAATCTGCTAATTAATAATTATTGCTTTAAATATTCCTAGATTTAGCTTAGTAGATCTCTACCTATGCAAGAGTTAATAACTATTGCTGTTAGTTTTTAGTACGATTGCTATAAATGTTCTTTGATGTAGTCCATGGGAGCTTTTCTCCCCGGGCCTCAGCTGAAAACAGGTTTCTTGCCCAGCCAGACTTTCCTGGTAAACAAATGTAAAATAAATTAAAATAAAAAAAAAAAAATAAATAAATAAATATTCATTGTTAGTTATGTTGCTATCTGTATTAAGCATAGTATTTCATATTTCTGTAAACATCTTAAATAAGAACTCAGAAAGGATGTCTGATGTCATATGAAAGCTAATATTTAACTAACAAAAGTGGTCTGACAATAAATGTATAGGTCATACCATTTCCAAGATATGAGAATTTATTTGTATTGATATAAAGACTGAATAAATTCCATATTATCACTACAAACACTACTTTTTATTAATAACTTTGCTGTTTGTACAGTTGTAATAGGTTTTATGTTTTATTCACAGCATTCCTGCGTGTACCTTTATATAGCGTTATTGTTTGTAAAGGACATTTGCTTGTCTTGCACTTTGTAACTTCAATTTTCAGTAAATACTTTGGAATGTTAAGGTTTGAGTTTGCTGTTAAAGGTGAGACATTCCACATCGCAGCAGTGTTAATTAGAATAGTGGAAATTAATGAATGTGTAATTGGAATGATTTAACATTTATTGGGGAAGGGAGAAATGACTTCAGAAAGGATAGTAGAGAGAGGGATAAAATCAGGAGGTTAGAACAGATTAGAGAAGGTAGAATAGCAATTCAAAAAAAAAAAAAAGAAAAGAAAAAAAAAATGGGAAAAAATCTGTAGTGCTTCTATGTCTTACAAAGTTTAGCCGTTTCACATGAACGTGTTTTATATGTATTTGTCCACCCTAGTAGACTTCAGAGAATTTTTCCACAGGTAGTTAACAAATGTTGGAGATATGATGGAGAAAACACAGATAATTCTTAACATTTTTTTTTTTTTGGAGGAAGGTAGTTTGTAAGAATTCCCTGCAAAGTACTTTGATAGAAATGTTGGGTGAGCAAATAGTAGTGACTAAGGCAGTTTTTCTTTTGAGGTGGGATCTAGCATCTGAATTGTTTATTCATAATAAGGCCTTAATACATTTAATTCTATTGGTTGCCAAAAACAGCAATTATCAAAAAAATAAAAATCTATACCAACTGTAACAGAAGTTTTGCATATTATAAAGTAGATAAAATAAATAGGTGTGGGCTCCTTAAAAAAGGGAATGAGCAAATTTCATAGACATCATTGAAATATGTTGGAGGTGCATGGAGAATATTGCTCAGGATGAGAAGAAGTGAGGTTTAAGGGGAGGCAGCAATTAATCAAGTTATGCAGTATTGAAGTGAATGATAATTGCTAATTTATTTATTTATTTATTTAAATTTGTTGACCGGGAATGTCCGACTGGACACAGGTCCATTTTCAGCGGAGGGCCGGGGAGAAAAGCTCCACAAATTAAAATATTACAGACATAGTTACAGATGAAGAACATAGTACATTCAGTAGATAACTAGCATCTGTTCTATCCACGAAGTCATAGCAGATATTAACAAATGTTACAATAAGATGTTACTGTCATATAATAAGTAGATAGGCATGGAAGTATCAGAGCTTGCTGTAATCAAAGGTAGTTTGTGGGGTGTAAGAGAGGTAGAGGGTAGATGGAGGGGGAGAAGTTAGAGGGGAGAGTTACAAGGGTATAGCCAGCATGTTTTTAGGTACACTTTAAGTAAAGCTTTAAAGTAGGTGTATGATGGTAGAGAGGTTATTGTGGGGGGAGGGCGTTCAATAATTTGGCTATAGCGCTGGAGAATAGTGCTTGTCCAGCAGTGTTATTGGCTCTAGTAATCTGTAATTGATTTTTGTTGCTGGGTCATAGTGGTCTGGTGGTGAGATAGGGTTGGAGTAAATTCTGAAGGGATGGGACCTTTAGAGGATGGTTAACCAGTTTGTAGGTGAGTGAAAGTTGATACCAATGAAGGAGGTGAGGGAGTTCTAGCCAGCCTAGTTCAGTAAGTGAGAGACAGTGGTGACTGTGGTAGGATGCCCTGGTGGCGAATTTGGCGATTCTGTTGTAGCAGGTCTCGAGTTTATTTAGATCGCATTGCCTTAGGTTGGTATGTATTGGAGAGGCATAAAGTAGGGTGGAGATAAGGTGTGAATTTGCAACTGAAATCCTAGTTGCTTTGGTGAGGAGTTGCTTATTTCTGTATAAGGCACCTAGTTTTTGGTGGACTTTGTTTATGGTCATGGATATGTGAATGTCAAATCTGAGATTGTTGTCTAGTTCAACTCCTAGCAATTTGGTGTGATCTGTTGGGTGAATAGTGGTGTTGTCTTTTGCTGTGATGTTAAAGTGAGAGTTGTTTTGAGTATGTTTGGTGGGTTCGAAGATGAGGAGTTTAGTTTTGTTTGGGATGAATATTAACTGGGCATCGGATAGCCAAGTTTCAACAGAGGAAAAGGCATCCTGTGTGACCTTTTGCAGTTCGGGTAGAGACTGGGCTGAGCAAATGATGGTTGAGTCATCTTCATATTGTATGAATGTGCCATGTTTGGTGGAAGAGGCTAGATTATTGGTGAAAATAGAGAAGAGTAGGGGTCCAAGGATGGATCCTTGGGGAACACCAATAGAGACAGGTAGTTGAGGAGATATGTCATTTTGCCATACAACAAATTGCTGGCAGTCAGACAGGTAACTTTGAAACCAGTTGGTGACTGATTTAGAAAAGGATAGGTTATTGAGTAGAGAGAGGAGTTGTTTGTGTGGGACCATGTCAAATGCTTTAGATAGGTCTAGGAAAGTAGCAGAGGAGAGATGGCAATTGTTTTTATGGTGAAGGATAGTTTTAGTAAAAGACAGTAAGGCAGTGGTGGTGCTATGGTTTGGTCGGAAACCATGTTGAGTATTAGAAAGGAGGTTGTTAGTAAGGAGGTAGTCTGAGATTTGAGAGTGAATGCATCTCTCTAGTATTTTGGAGAGTGGAGATAGAATCGCTGTGGGGCGGTAGTTGGTTAGTTCTGTGGAGGGGCCGCCTTTGTGAAAGGGAATGATGTGTGATATTTTCCATATGTAGGGACGTAGCATTCTGACAGAGATCGGTTAATCAAGATGGATACTGGGTAGGCTAGGGCGTCAGCTGCAATTTGTAGGAATTCACTTGGGGGGTTGTCTACTGCTAATTTTGTGGGTTTAAGTTTAGTTAAGAGTTTTCTTATGTTGGAGGTAGGAATGGGAGAAAATGAGAAGAGTGTGGGGGGATTACTGGGTGAAGGTGTGGGGTGTAGGGGAAGGGGGTTGTGTTGTCTGGGGAGATTACTGGGTGAAGGTGTGGGGTGTAGGGGAGGGGGATGTGTTGTCTAGCTAGTGATAGTACGGTTTGTGTGAAGTGTGTGTTGAATGAGGTAGCAATGTTTTCTGAGGAGTGAGGAATGTTAGGTGCAGGGGTATTGATTTTACCTGGGTGGAGGACGGAGTTTATGGAGGTTCAGAATTGTTTGGGGCTGTGCTGGGATGAGTTGAGGGCAGACTGGTAGTATTGGATTTTGTCCTCCTTTATTAGCTTTTTGACTCAATTGCGAAGTTCTAGGAATTTCTGTCTAGCTGAGTGGGTTTTGGTTTTGCGCCAGTGTTCCCAGGCTTTATCTCGGTTTTTCATTTCTGACCTAGTGGTTTTCTGTAGACATGGGGAGGGTTGGGCTTTGGTTCTGGTAAGTCTTATATGGACATGGTTATTTAGGATGCTTAGGAAGGTAGTATTGAAAAATTGGACTGGGTCATCTAGGCTGAGGTAATTTAGAGTGTGCCAGTTACATTCTTTGAGGGATGAGATGAATGTGATTGGGTTAAAGTGTAGCTTTTACGTATTTGACGGTAGATGACAGGTTTAACTTAGTATAGGTGTTTTTTGAGTCGGAGTGTTGGGGAATGATCACTGAGGCTATCTGATGGGCAGCCTGTTATACAGGACTGGGGAATCTTGCTGACTAGTATCCAATCCAGGGTAGGGTGCTTGTTGGAGTTTTTATTTATTCTGGTTGGTGACTGGACTAGTTGGGTGAAGCCATGAAGGTTTAGATGCTGGGTTGGATGGTTGCTGCAACAGGATTGCCAATCAATATTGAAATCATCTAAAATGATGGTCTCTTGAGGGAGATGGTGGGTTGTCCAGCTGAGGAGGTTTTCTAGTGGAGGGATATTTTGGCCAGGTGGGAAGTAGAATCCTATTATGTTGATGGTTTTATTTTGGTTTATTTTCAGGCTGGTATATATTATTTCTTCATTGGCAATTTGGGGAGCTGATGAGTTCTAGTCGGTCTAGTCTTAGTATGTTGAAACCATTAGGGAGGATTTGCTCACTGGTAATGTGAGGTTTTAGCCAGGTTTCTGTCAGGATGATTACATCTGGGGAGTATAAGTCTATGGTGGCATGGAGTTCGCGGACTTTGTTGGCAATACTTCTGATATTTAGGCTTAGCAGAAGGAGGTCATTTGGTTTTCTACTGGCTGGGATTTGGGAGATGTGGTTGTTAGTCTGATTATTAGAAGTGGGGTTGGAGATGGAGGGGGCAGGGTTGGGGTGGATGTCTCCACTGGGGGCAAGTTTTGATATGCATGAGATTATTAGTTTTATCAGTTTCTGAAAGAGTTTGCATTTTAGGGAAACCTTATGATTGGGTGCAGTCGGTAACATGTGGTGGAAGGGTTATTTTGTTAACTTGTAGGGATGCATTTAGTTTTAGTATTTTAGTTGATAGAATATGTGGGGGATGCATAGGGATGGTTCTTGAGTTGGTGGGATGCATAGGGATGGTTCTTGAGTTGGGGGAATGCATAGGGATGGTTCTTGAGTTGGTGGAAGAGGAGCAGAGTGAGGATGAGTCATGAGTGATGGAGTGAATAGTTGTACAGTGGAAGTGGTTGAGTGGGGGTATAATGGAGTTTTGGTAAGATGTACGATATGCAAGGAGAGGGTATTCAAAGAGTATAAGTATGGTCTGCTTATTCATGATATCAGAAGAGGAGGGGTTGTAGTGGGAAGATGGTGGATTTAGAGTTGTGAGTAGTGTTGTGGTTTGTGGTAAAATGATGGGAGGGGTTTGTTCTAATAAAGGTAGGACCACCGGGGGTGGGTGGGGAGCGAAGTGGGCAGAGACCTGTTAGCTGCTCGTAGGAGGGGTTGTGGGCTAGAAAACAATCAGATAACAGAGAATACAGGCCTTTATATAACTTCTGTCCTATGCATTCCTAGTGGGGGAGGAGGGTAGGGACTAATTGCAAGAGGAGTCCTGTGGGAGTGAATGACAGGTCTCTCAACCAGATTCCGGAAGATGGGCAATTCAAACAAAAACAAACAATCGATCGACTCAAACTGTAGGTAAGTGATATGGAGAGAGTGCCAAGAGAATAGATGAACTGCAGTTAAGTAAATGGCAGTACAGTTCAAGGGGGGAACTAAACTAGCACAAGTTAATTATTTCTGGTGTTACTAATTCTAGGGTAGTGCAGTTTAGTTTGGAAGTGGATAGCTACTGCCATGCAAAAATAGTCAAATATTGACTGGTCACAGATGAAACTGGGGGGAAAACAGCACAGTTGGATGTAAAAGCCATACATAAAAATTTAAAATTTTGCCTTGCTACTCAGAGAGAGGTGCAGAACCCAGCAGTGTGTCATCAACACTAGAGTCTGAAATGGGGTCTTACAGGTTGGAGTTAGGAAAACTGGGCTAGCTAGACAGGCCTCTGCAAGTGTGCATGCTTTAAACATAAAAACCTCAGTATATAAAGGCATTAACATTAAGTCTTTTTGTTGAAAGTTAAGACATACATTGTGTTTAATTTGAAGAAAAGCTGTGCTTGCAGAGAAGCCTTTGTAATATTCTCACTAGAATTGCCCTTCAGCAATAGTACTTATACAAGTTTGGAGGGTGGGTGGGTGCTGCATACTGCTTTACAATAATGGAAACTGTTATTATGTTTTTTTTCCCCACTAATATGTAAACTTGTGATGCAAATTTAAATGGGACAATTTTGTAATGATGTTTAAAAAGAAAAAGTATAATGACTTAACCTTCCCTGGTGCGCATGCATATAGCTCTTTACTGAAACATCATGATGCTCATGGCAGGGTACTTCACGCTGCAGACACTAAGATGGCTGCCACTCCTATGCTTACCGTATAGTGCTAACCAGAGGAAGAAAGCACTATCTGATGTGATGTGTTCTAACCTGTTTAATTCTCTGTAGGCTAGGCAGTGGTGTGTATTATTGCTAAAAGTTTACTCATAAAAATACTGAAATCTCTGTCTTTAGAACCCAAGTCTATTCAGTGGTTTACTTCCTACCTCAATAACAGAAGACAGGCAGTCCTCTGGGATAACAAACTCTCTTCTCTCTTACCGATCTCTCTTGGTGTCCCCCAAGGCTCTATTCTTGGCCCGCTTCTTTTCTCTCTTTTCATAAATGACCTTCAGGTAGCTATACCCCAGGCCACATGCATACAATATGCTGATGATTCCACACTTATTTGTTCTGCTAAAACAATCTCTGAACTACAAACAACTACACAAAATGTATTTAACACTGTAGAGTCTTGGTTCTTAAAATGATGCCTGCTTTTGAATGCTAAAAAAAACAAACTCCTCCTATTTAAGCCGACTACTAAGTCCTCCCCTTTAGAATTTTCTATTTCCTCCAGTAATGGTACCCTTATATCACCTGATTCTACCACCAAGCTGCTAGGTGTCACGATAGATAACTGCCTTATCTTTGATAATCACATTAATAATACTATTAAAACTGTAAACAGAAAGCTGGGCTCCTTATACAGAATCAAAATGTTCTTAACTCCTACAGCCAAAGCTACACTTGCCCACTCTCATCTGACCTCCACTCTTCTCTATGCATCACCCATTTACACTAACCTAAAGAAAAATAATCTATCTAAACTGTCTAACACTTATAATAGTACAGCTAGATTTGTTACCGGAAATCAATTTAGAACTCATCACTGTCTAAACCTACAACAGCGTCACTGGCTTGAACTTGAAAACTCGTTGCTTCTTTCCCAACTTACATTTGTCCATAGGATTTTCTACCATCCCAATAATACTCCAATACTATCCAACCTCTTTACTCCTTATACCAACCTCAATTCACTTCGCTCCTCAAATAAACTTCTAGTATCCCTAACTAAAACTAATAACTGTGCTGGTGCCTCCCTTTTTTCCAACACCGTTGGTAAGTACTGGAATCATCTTCCTACTGAACTTACTTCCATTCCATCCCTGGCTCTCTTTAAGCAAAAACTCAAATTATACCCTAAAAAACACTGGTTATGCTCTTGCTTTAACCCTGATTAAACTTGCTCTACCTCCTTTCATTCCCACTCCCTTCCCCTGGTAGCCTACCACCTTTCTCAAAGCTTTCTTACCATGACACTACCTTCACTACAAAGGATGTCCTGCCTTCTCTACTCTTTTCTAGTAGATAATAGAATTTTAAGTTTGAATGTCTTTTCTTTGTTTGCCTGCCAATTATCTTTTCTTCTCCAAATTGTTTAATTTAACTTTGAATCATATACACGTTATGTATTAAACTCGTAGAGTGTAGTATTGTAAACTTATTTATCTCTTCATATTATTCTTTTCTGTATTATGTAACTATTTGTCTCTATGTGGAGCTTTTCTCCCCGGGCCTCTGCTGAAAATGGAAATATATCCAGTTAGACTAGCCCGGTTAACAAATGTAAAATAAAAAATAAATAAAAGTTTACAAGAAATTTGGCTATTGTATTATAACGTTAATCAAGTTTGGATAGTTGTGAGACTTGAAGATTAGTGATGATTGGGGTAGCATAGAAGGGAAAAGTCTATAAGATAGTAGAGAACATATATCTTCTGGCTATATCACTGAGGTAAATTTTTACTCGGTTTAGTTTCTTCAAGTCTTTTTGGGTTTCTAATACCATGACAGGAATGGGTCCCATTCCTAAGTCAAAGTATGATTAAAGTTCTTGAAATTAGTATTGTTTCAGTCTCTGATGTTAGCCAAAAGGAGTCTTCACAGCACCTGCAATGTACCCAGAGCCAACTCCTTCTGCAGTTAATATGGAGTTACATGTATCGGTAACATATAAATTCTTTTTTAAGAAACCCATTGCTCCTACTACTATTAGAACCGTCTGAGTATCTTTCCACATTGCCCTCATTTCTGCCTGCAAACCCTTGTATTTTATGACTTTGTATCTTTCTCGCTTTCTACATAAGACACTGTAGTCACTAGGTGTAGAAATTTCAATGATCAGTGCTACTTTTGTCATCTTTTCTTGGACTGCTAAATCTAGTTTTCTTGCTTCTGTTTTTGAACTGTTGGTAATTGGTGATATCATGAGATATAAATATCATCATTTTCTGTAATGTTTTGTGGCTCATGTTTCCAGTGCTTCTCAATTACTTCAGTGTTATAATGTTTGTGCAATCCCCAATGCAACAGCCTTTGGACATTATTATGCCTTTCAGTATACAGGCCTTCTACCATACACCCAGCACAAGATGCGTGATTGTTTCCAGTTCTGTTTTACATAACCTGCATTGTCTGTTTCTCTGACATGTTCAATGGACTTTGTAAACCAACGTGTATGTAGTCCACTATCCTGGGCCACTGATATTGACCTTTTGTCTTTTGGTTTAAATTCACCTCTCCTTAACTATTCCTGCGCTAGATCCTAATCAACACAAGGTTATTCCAGGAGTTATCTGTACTTGCAACTATATTTATGCATTTTCCTACTTTGTTGCCTTCTCGTCTGATCCTTCACCTTATATTCTTTCTTTTGTTTTTTGGTACATTCAGTTGCTGCCTGATTTTTGTCTACTTCTGGTTTGATTTCCATTCCTGCTTGATGCCAATATGCTTCTGCTAAACTAAGTAGGGACATCATCTTAGACTTGTTCTCCTCGTGTTTTAAAACTTCACTATGTTTGGATCTTGTGAGGTCAGCAAATATGTAGGCAGTTCTACAATTGCAGATGTATATATGTAATCAATTTTGAGGAGCTCCATACTTCCTTCTGAAAAGGGAATATATACTCTTGGTATGCACTGACTTTTATAAATCATTTTATAAACATGCAGTATGTTTCTTGTTTCCCTGTTCAGCTGATCTAATACCTTTTGGGACCAGACAATCTCCCAAAAATTGTAAGTTAGAACAGGAAGCGCAAATTGATTTATAGCTTGGACTTTATTAGATGTCAGGACTGTTTTTCCAGTATTAATTTTAGTCTTCTAAAATATTCCTTACTAAGTTTTATTCACATTTGTTCATGTTTTAATATTAATCCTTCATCAGTTCCCAAATATTTATACATTCCCTCTTGCTGAAGTTCTTTTATATCACATTCCTGTCCCAGGCTAATTTATTTATTTATGTATTTCCAGTTTGATGACCGGGGAGGTCCACTGGGCTCAAAGAGCCCATTTTCAGTGGAGGCCCAAGGAGAAAAGCTGCAATAATACATAGTACACGCTCCACAATATTAAGTACAATACATAGCGGAAAGAGAAACAAACTAAGCAAATTTTACATGAAAAATAGCAAAACCTAACAAAAGTTAAACAGCAGCTTAGAGAAGGATGTAAAGCATATTTACATGTTTAGTAGTTGAGAACAGTAGCACAAGGTTAAATTAATACAGACGTTTAAATCATATGAGAATGATACAGAAGTAACATTAGCATGGATGATTTCTTTATGCATGAATATTAGCATGAGTTAAATTAATACAGAGGTTTAAATCCTCTGAGAGTGGTATAGAGGTAGCATTAGCATGAAGGCAGTACATAGGGTTAATGAATAGTGTGTAAGGAAGAACATACTTTGTGTGTTATAAAGTATTTATGTATTAAGCAGGTTAGGTAGGTGGAGTGCAATTGCATTTCCATTTTTGGGAGATGTAAGAATGCAGCTGGGTTTTGAAGTGTTCAGAGTTCTCAGAAATTCTTATAGATGGAGGGAGAGAATTCCATTTTTTGGCGACAAAAAAGGAGAGGAGAAGCTGACCAGTGGGACAGTTTGGTTTATAAACAGAGATTAGATTTTGGTGGGTAGTTCTTAGAGATCTGTTTGGGGTATATAATGTTAAGATGTTTGTTAGTGCTGGGCATATAGTTGGTTTGAAAATAGGCTTGTGAGTGGTGATGAGTTGGAGGTAGTCAAGGTAGTTTGGTAGTTTGAGGTTTTCTTGGTGTTGCAGCTTTCCTGTTTTAAAGGTTGCATTTGCATATTTATCAAGACCAAATGAAATTCTTATATCATCTGAAAAAGTTTTGACCACTTGCAGTTGTGCTTTCAGTTCCTCATCTGATGAACGATACGGTTTTAAATCATCCCCATAAAGTAGATGTCTTTACACTGTTGTTTTCTAGAAGTCAAACTTTAACCTAATTTGTTACGTAGACAGTTTAATGGGTTAAGGACAAAACAAAAGAACAGCGGTGACAGTCACCCTGGACGATCCCCCTTTGAATTTGTATCTCTGCAATAATAATTTGTCCTTTATCATGGCTTAGCTGCAAACTGAGTTGTCACTGTTTCATGATCACTGTAAACTAAATGATCAATGTAGGATGTTATTATACATTTTTAAGCATTCTTTTATACATGAATGTGAGTTGCTGTCAAATGTTTTTTGTAGTCTAGCCATGCCATACTTAGATTCTTCCCCTTTTTACAATTCTCCACTATGACTTTTTTTAACAATAAATAATCCTTTGCTCCATATGACTTTCTTTTGTTACCCTTTTGTTATATTGCCATGATTGAGTTTTCTTCTAAATTACTGTAAACTCTGTCAGCATCAGTTCTAGTGTACAGTTTTATTCATTGTCAGAAGACAAGTTATTGGTCTATAGTTGTTTAGAATAGCTTGCAGTCCTAAGGAGAAGTATTTTGTTTTTCCTGTTTTTAATCAAGTCTGTCAGGGTGCGCGTATAAATAGTTCTTACTCAGGGCTAAATCTTCATTTAAAGATATTAATACTTTTAACAAGAAGTTAGGTACTGTATCCAGGCCAGTGTTTTCCATTTAGGAGTTTTTGTTGATTTTGTTTCAATTTCGCTGGCCATTATTTCATCCCTTTACATCCTACACATTTAAACTTCTTATTCTTTCTTTTACTTCTTTTATCCATTCAATATGTTTGTTATGTATAATATACCGAGTTTCTGATGAGTTTTTTAACCATGTATGAAGCATGGTGGTCTGATTTCAACTGGTTAACTATGATGACAACCAGCAGTTTTGTGTGGTTTATTTGATCATCTGTGGTGTTGTTGGCAGACATTACAGTGAATAATGTTGTTTTAATAGAGACATGTTTTGGGCTAAAGATCACTATTTTATTACCAAGGTTTCAAAGTAGTTGTTAGTTTTTTAGCTATGTTTCAGTTGATAACCAGTACTGTTGCATAAGGTCTTGGAGTTTAGAGAGGGAGTTTTAGCAGAGAAGATTAGTCAAGTCATCAACATATTGAACTGAAACATTTGTTATAACAGTGCAGAGGTTATTGATGAGTATGTTGAAAATATGGGACCCTCGTGGGACATCAATAGTTACTGGAAAGAAGGTGGGGAAACCCTTTTTCCATTTCATTGCTTATGCTGTGCTGGAAAGGTAGCTATAGAACCACTGAAATAAAATGAAATTGGAGAGAGCTGAAAATAAGAGTTTAAGTAAGAGTTTCTGGTGGGAGACAGTATCAAAAATGTTTGATAAGATGAGGCTTACAGCATTTCTATGGGTGGTAACAGCACTAACAAAATTCAGCAAAGCAGTAGTTGTACTGTAATGAGAATGGAAGACATGCTGAGTTGAAGACAGAAGATGGTTATGTATTATTTATTTATTTTATTTTACATTTGTTGACCGGGCTAGTCTAGCTGGACATATATCCGTTTACAGTAGAGGCCCGGGGAGAAAAGCTCCAGAACAGGCAAGCAACAATTATATATCACAAAAAATTAATATGCACAAAAATATACAAGTTGAAAAAGAGAAATTGCAAAAGAATCTAAAATACATTAAAAGTAGAAATAAAAAAAGAGAATAAATAAAAGCATGGTACTATAGTTAGACTAATAAAACAGAAGGAAACAATGTAGGAATAAGTTACAAAAAGATTATTAGTAAGGCATAGTTCTAAGATGTGACTCTCAACAATTGAAAGTGTAAGTTAGGAGCTCAGTAAGGGAAGGGGAGGAAGATTAGGTGTATGGAGACATGTTTTCAGTCGGGGTTAGTACAAGGACATAACCACTGAGTTTTAAGACGTTCTTTGATATGTTTTTTGAAAAGAGTAGTAGAGTCTTGATTAGTTAATTCTTGAGGGAGTTGATTCCAGTTTTTACCTATGGAATTTGAAAATAATGCGTCACCAGCTTTATTGTGCGATTTAGTAACAGATACTAGTAGTTTATTGGCAGAGCGAAGTGTGGCTAGGCTTTTATAAGGTGAAATTAGTTTTGTCAGGCTAGGAGTATCATCAGGGTAGTAAAGTGTCTTATGAATGATGAGTAATTGTTGGTAGAGTAAGTGGTTATTTAGCTCTAGCCAATTTAGTTGTTTGAGGTTGAGACAGTGGTGAGTTCTGAGGGGAGTAGCAGTGATGAATCTTGCTATACTATTATAGCAGGTAGAGAGTTTGGAAATGTTGTTTTTAGATAAGTTAGTGTATAAAGCTGAGGCATAAAAAAGGGTGGAGATCAGGTGGGTTTGAGCAATGTTTTTTCTCGCTACTGGGGTAAGGAAGGGTTTAATTCTGTAGAGCAGCCCAACTTTTTTATTTACAGCTTTAATAGTAGAGTTAATATGGTCATCAAAGTTAAGATGGTTGTCAATGGTTACACCTAACAGTCGAGTGGTCATATCAGGGTTAATACAGGTAGAATTATTTGAGGAGATAGTGAAAAATGGTGTGGGAGATTTATTGGTAGGAGTAAAGAGAAGAGGCTTAGTTTTTTTGGGGTTAAGGAGGAGGCAGTGTTGCATAAACCTTTTTTCAACATTTTGGGAAACTGTTTGGGTGATGGACTGAAGGGAGGAAACATTTTTAGCAGTGCAGATCAAAGTAGAGTCGTCAGCATATTGAATACAAGTAGCTTGTGGCACATTAAAGTGAAGGTCATTAATAAATAATGAGAAAAGAAGGGGACCTAAGATTGATCCTTGTGGAACACCAATATTTACTGGGGTTAAGGATGATAGGTTGTTATCCCAAAGCACTGCTTGTTGCCTGTTATTGAGATAGCTCCTAAACCACTGTAGAGAGTGTGAGCTAAGAGAAAAGAGGTTGAGTTTGTGAAGAAGTATATTATGGTTAACCATATCAAAGGCTTTTGATAGGTCTATGAATAGAGCGGAGGAGAAATGATTATTGTTTCGATTATTATTTATGGAGTCAGAGAAGGAAAGGAGGGCAGTTGTAGTGCTATAGAAAGGCCTGAAACCATGTTGACAGTCAGCTAGAAGTTTGTTTTGAAGAAGGTAGTTGAGAAATTGTTTGTGTATGCATCTTTCCATAATTTTAGCTAATGGGGAGAGTAAAGCAATAGGGCGAAAGTTGGAGAGCTCAGTAGAAGAGCCCCCTTTATGTAGAGGAATTATATAAGATATTTTCCATATGGTGGGGATCACTCCTTCAGAGATAGTCCTATTAATCAGTATGGATACAGGGTGATTAATAGCTTTTGCAGCAATTTGTAAGTATTCAGATGGGAGTTGGTCAGCAGAAGGGGTACATGGTTTGAGTTTGTTGAGAAGCTTATAAATAATAGATGAAGTGACAGGTTGAATCTGAAAGGCATTAGAAGGGTCTTCAGAGATATTTGGTGAGAATGCAGAAGATGTGGGTAATGAATTAGCTAGAGTTTGAATGGCTTCTGTAAAGTACTTATTAAAGGCATCTGGGATCAGGGTTGAATTGTTAAGGTTAAAGCCTGAAGGGATAGGAGTAGGTGAATGCCCTGGTTTCAGAAGTTTATTAACACCTGACCAGAACTTTTGAGGGTTTTTTTGACTAGTTTGTTGAAGATGAAGATAAAATTCTTTTTTATCTCTAAGAGTATCTTTCTTGGTGGCATTTCTTAATTGTTTGAAGAGGAGGTGATCTGATGGATGTTTGGTAGCTCTCCATTTAGCCCATATTTTATTTCTAAGGATCATTTTTTCTTTAGTTTGCTTAGTTAGCCATGGGGCAGTCCTGGCTCTTATGCTAGTAGAGCGTAAAGGAGCATGATAATCAAGGATTTGCAGAAAGTTTGTGTTAAAATAGTTAACCGCTTCATTAAGTTCAAGATGTGTCAATGGCGACCAGTCACATGCCTGCAATTCAGTAAGGAAGTTATCAGGGTTAAAAAATCTTTTTGAGCGGGATGTCCTAAGTTTATGAGCATTCGGAATATTTAATTTTTTCCTAATGACATATGTAAGTATATGATCACTAATACTATCAGGAAGGGTTCCTGGGGTATATCTGCTTGGGTGGTTTTTAATAAGGATCCAGTCCAAAATTGTTTCTTTCTTATTTGGTTTATGGATTCTAGTTGGAGTTGATATTAATTGAGAGAAACCATAGAGATTAATATGGTTAGTGGGTTGCTGGGATGAACAGGTTGTCCAGTCAATGTTGAAATCCCCAAGTATAATGGTTTCTTGGGGTAGTTGATTAGAAAGGGAACTAAGTAAGTCTTCTAGAGTCTGAATATTATTACCAGGGGGAAGGTACATGCAAATTAGATAGATTGATTTGTTGTTGTTAATCTGAAGTTTGGTTACTAATATTTCCGCTTTGTGGTCTGTTAATGGAAGTTCATTATAAAGGGTAACTTGGAGGTTAGATTTGTAGATGATGGCTATACCGCCACCTTTCTTCTTTGTGCGGTCATATCTAAGTATGTTGTAGCCAGAAGGAGTAATTTCCTGGTCTTGAGTAGAGGGTTTTAGCCATGTTTCTGTTAGACATAAAATATCAAATGAGTGCAAGTTAAGGAGTGCATGGAGGTGGTGAATTTTGTTATTGACACTTCTAATATTAAGGTGGGCTATTAGAAGGGAGTTGGCTGCTTTAGTACATGATGAATGTAAAGGTAAAGGATTATTATTTGGATTATATTCAAACGTGGTAGAGGGACCGGGATTAGGATGAATATCACCATGGAGGAGGAGGTGGTATTAGACTACGGAGAAGTTGTGTAGGCTTCCCCGTCTCTGGAATAGACTTCCCAGACATGTCAAACAGAGTACCTTGCTCACCTTCTACAAGCGCAACCTTGATGAGTGGATGGTAAAACACAAATTTGTCCCAGGGGTTCCACCTTTGTCCCTCATTGACAGGGCTGACAAGTGCTGACTGAGGTTTCTTTTTGGGGATAAACTCTTGGCTAGGCTTGTAAGGGCCCCAGGGCCTCTTATGATCCTATGAATACATTTTTCTGATTATGTTGTTAGGGAGATAAAAGGGTAATTGGCACATAGTATGGGATATTTGTACCGATCCTGCCTTAGAGCAGTGGAATAATGAAGGACTTTTCCATAGAGAGGATACGTTATTTACAGATATGGATCCGTTTATCAGAACTGAAACCGAATATGCAACAATAAGCTGAAACCTGCACGCACAGGAAAAGCAAGTCTGACAGTAAAATACGAAAGTAAGCATGTATGCAGGCTGCTAGAGATGTAACATTTTGTCCTGCCCTTTCCAAAAGATTTTCTGGTAACACATAAACCGTGTATCTGCGTTAATTCTCTACCTTGCAAATCTGTCTTTTATTTATTGTTCCCAGTTAAAGTCAAATAACAGCAGAACCTGTTCTGTGCACAGCTTCCTGCTTTTTCATTAACTCACAATGTCAAAGGAAAAAACTTCAAAGATCAATACACGTAAGGTTCAGTTAAGACACTTTAATTTACTTGCTGCAAGGAGACAAAAACATGCAAATACAAGGATTTGTCTAACTACTAACAGGAAGTATGTTCATTCTTATACTGTTTTACAAGACATGGCCTTCTAAGCTGACGTAATCAAACACAACTTTTAGCATTGTTCTACAGCAGATGTTGCTTAGATTTTCTTCTGACATGACTAGATTTGTGAGAAACATTTCAAAAAAACAACCTGACCTTGGTGACCAGTAATCCATTTACAAGCGTCTATTGTACAGTGTTACATTTCAAGGTACTCTTCTAATACAGATACAAGCAAATGCTGATTGCAGTTCATATTTTCAAGCAGGCTTTGTCCTAATTATCTGTAACTTCTACAGCTGTGTATTTTCTCATAGCACGAGCGGAACTCCTTGTCTAGGTTTATACAAGAAGTATTGTTCTATTCATTATTTTCCTAATGCAAGCAGAAATCAATTGCTTCTCAGTAAATTTCCAAGGCACAAGCAAGATTTCAGCTAATAATACAAGGTCAGAAAGCAACTGCAGTTTGTACAGATTTATGCAGTATGAAATAGAATAAATGTGTTAACCCTTTTAAGCTCTAAATGCACTAAGCATATTACTAATACACACATTAATACATATTTTTCTGACATTTCCCCCTATTAATACTTTTATTCTACTTTCACAATAAGCATAAAGCTAGCTCCAAATACCTTTGTTAGTCGCCGTCTCATGTTAATTAAAATTCCAGTTGGTTACATTTTTTCTTTTGCTTATATATATTTCTCTCTTTGAATATCCTACTAAGTTTAACTCCCCTACTCCTATACTGTAAATAGAAGTAATACGTCCTCTCTAGCATAAACTTTCTCATATATTTTTTTTGTTTCACCTTAATTCTGTATGTACTTTTTTTTTTTACTAATCACTGTATTTTTCTTTATGCTTTTTTATTGAATTACTTGTTGTACTAACCCAAATGTGGAGCTTTTCTCCCCGGGCCTCTGCTGAAAATGGAAATATATCCAGTTGGACTAGCCCGGTAAACAAATGTAAAATAAAATAAAATAAATAAGTAAAATAAAATAAACAGTTTGTTTTCTTCTCCTAACCTCTTCCACGCAGGATTTGCAGTTAAGAGAGTCATTCAGTTTAAACTTATGAAAGCATTTTCAGTCTTTTAAAAGTTCTTCAAACTCAGTACTTTGATATAAGGTTTCAGAAACTGACATGTCTATAAAGTCTTTAATCAGTCTTTTCATGCAGGGAATACCACAACAAACACATACTCCCAGTAGGAGCATACCTACACAAATGGCAATCAGGATGTTCATTAGGATGGTACCCCACCCCCCAAACCATTTCTGGAAAAAGTCCGTCAGTGGGTTTGGGCCTGGTTTGGTCATGGCCGACAGTTGCTGAATCACCTCAAGATGATTGTCTATCTCGTGTTTATGGTCAGGAATATACGAACAGCATTCTTCTTGGATTAAAGCTCACGTACCACCTCTCGTGCTAGAGTGAAGTCGAGAGCCATGCGGTTTTGGAGCACTACAGTTCTCATAGCATTCAGTTCATCAGTCACCAATTCGAGAGCAGAAAAGTTGCATTGCTCATTACTTCGAGAAGTTTCGACAGTTTTCTCAGCTCCCAAATCGATTTCACTGCTCTATATGCTGGTAATATGCCTGCCCACGATATAACGCTGTCATTCAAGTCCATATGTGTCAGTCCTTTGCCTAGGGAATGATGGTCTTTGCAACGTGCATCGATTTGTCCCACTGGATTCACAGGTTTCTTGACGACCTCTCGGACATTTCGAATTTTTCCTCGAGGCAAAACTGCAGTGTGTTGTATGTCTGGATCCAGGTAACCCAAAAAACAACTGCCGGACCAATTTTCAGGTAACCATTTGTATGCCTTTCTGCCACACACAAAATAACAGTCCTCTACTTTAATAGTAACCTTGCTATGAATATACACTCGCCCTGCATGAAACATTTTTCTATCAATTATAGACAACTGTTTATAAAGTCAGAATTATGTTTTACTTCATCGAGTGTTTTATGCATCAATCCAAGAAATGAATCATAGTTTGTATTACAATAAAGATCTACTTTGTTACCTTTAGTGTAACATCTATAAGGAGCAGTCACATTGCAATTGCTCCAACCCACCTGAACAGTATCATTTTTATAAAAACACACAGTTCCCTTTTGTGGAACAGACAAGTGCATTGCTATTTCATCTTGTGCTGTCATGGTCGAGGTATCATAAATCAAGTTTTCCCAGGTCTCATTGACCCCTAGGGGGACCGTAGTCATTAATAACCCCCCATATGCTGTCAGCAAAGCTGTGCAAATCCAGCATTCGAAACATTGAAAGTCTCAGCATACACATATTTAATTGCCTGGTAAGTGTTAAAGTTTGGATGCCAGTTTATGAGTAACGCTTCATGTTTATTCAGTTCAGTCTGTGTGGCTGGGAAAAGAAAAGGTCACAACAAAAAGATTATTGTCACTAGTACAGTTAACAGGATGATTATGCAATACTTCTGAGGAAAGGGTTGTTCTGCATTCCTGTTTCTTCTGGACTCTATCATTTTTACTCTTGGCATGTAACAAGATTTTTATCCAGTTCAAAATTTTTAACTAATTTACAGTGCGTCAGGTGGATCCAGGAGGCACGCTCCACTATTTTGACTGCAGTGGGTGTTGACAAAAGCACTTGATATGGACCTTCCCACTTTGGAGATGCCCAATTCTTCTTCTTAACTACCTTCAGCCAGATCCATGCTCCAGGGGGCACTGCCACTTCTGACGGTCTGGTTTGTTTTTTATCTGAAACAGAATTTAACTGCAAAAAATGTTTAGAATTTAACAAATTACACATATACTCTGCTAATGTACTGTCAGCTTCCTGGTCTATGGGCATGAGAGATTTCCACTGAGGTATATAATAAGCCCGTCCAAAGAGTTTTTCAAAAGGAGTCAATCCTTTTGCATTCGGAACAGTTCTCATGCTCAACAGTGCCAGGGGCAGACAGTACATCCAATTTCTCTGTGTTTCTGTTATTAACTTTCTTAACTTGCTTTTTAAAATCCCATTATGCCTCTCTACTAGCCCTGCAGATTGTGGGTGATACGCACAATGATTTTTTAAAGAAATTCCAAAATATCTACTTAGCTGATGTATGGTCTGGTTCACGAAGTGTGTGCCGTTGTCACTGTAGATCCTTTCCGGAATGCCAAATCTAGGGATGATTTCTTTAACAAGAACTTTGACCACCGTTATAGCATCTGGATTTTTAGTCAGAAAGGCTTCCACCCATCTGAAAAACATATCTACAATGACAAGACAATACTTCTTATTTTCACATTTATTCAGTTCTATGAAATCCATACAGATAGTATGAAATGGATATGGTGGTGTAGGGAAACTCCCTTGCTTGGGCTTTAACGCCCCTTGTGCATGATGTTTATTGCAAACGTGGCATACTGCGCAGAATTTTTTAGAGTAATTTGAGAAGCCATATGTCGTGAACACTTGGTTCACCAGCTGTACCATCCCGCCTGTTGAGACATGGCTCTGCCCATGGCTCAACAAAGTTGCATATCTAAACAAATTAGATGGCAATATCGGTTTCCTTTCTTTAGAGATGTACAGCCCCTTTTCAAGAATTGCTCCTCGTTTTACCCATCTTTGTTTTTCAGCTTTCATAGTAAGTGTCTGCATTGTTTTTAACATTTCTAAGTCTAAAATCTCAGAGGGTTGTAATTCCTCATTCAAAAGAAATGCTTCTGAAGCTGCCTGCTTTGCAGCTGTATCAACTCTCGCATTACCTTTTGAAATCCTATCCTGTTGCTTGGTATGAGCTATGCATTTACAAATAGCTACTTTCTGAGGTAACTGAATAGATTCTAAAAGATCTAAAATAAACTGCACATGATTAATCGGTTTGCCAGTAGATGTTATCATTCCTCGTTTTTTCCACTGTTGCACAAAAACATGTACAGTAGAAAAAGCATACTGGCTGTCAGTAAAAATGTTCACACATTTACCCTTTGCTAAGGTACATGCCCGTGTCAAGGCAATCAATTCTGCTGCCTGTGCAGATAAACTGGGTGGTAAAGATTTCGCTTCTATAATGTCTGTGTCAGAAACTACTGCATATCCCACTAGGTTCTGTCCTGCAGGACCCCTTTTGCATGAGCAATCCATGTAGTATGTCACCTCGGCATCATCCAAGGGAACATTCGTAAGATCTTTTCTAGGCAGTGTCTTTTGCTCAATCACCTGCAGGCAGCTGTGTGGTGTGCCATCTGCATGGGTTGGGAGCAAGGTAGAAGGGTTCAAAGTCGTACAACGTTCAATTGTCATATGAGGTTGGCTCAACAATATAGTCATACAGGAAAGATGCCTAGCAGGGGAAAGATATGCTACCTTCTCTTGCAGTAAAATAATCGCGACTGCATGAGGCACTCTCAATGTGAGAGGGTGGAACAACACTACTGAGGCCGAAGCCTGTACTGCCATTGCAGCTGCAACTATTGCTTGTACACAGTGAGGTAAAGACCGTGCCACTGGGTCCAGTTGTGATGAATAATAAGCAATAGGGTGTTGCTTGTCCCCATGCTGCTGTGTTAACACTGATGTCAGATATCCTTGCTTACAATCTACAGTTTGGAAAAACGTTTATGATAGTTTGGTAATCCCAAAACTAACGAGGACGCTATTAACTGTTTCAGTTTGCAGAAAGCAGATTCTGCTTCTGGTGACCATTGTATCAAATCCTGTGCTGCCATAGGCTTTTTATAAATCAGGTTGGTCAGCGGTGCAGATTCCAAGGCATAGTTTGGAATCCAGCTCCGACAAAAATTAGTCGTACCCAGAAAGGACATCATTTCCTTCTTGGTAGTGGGTTTTGGTGCTTGCAAAATCGCTATTTTTCTGTCCTCATCTAATGTCCTACCCTCCTTGGATATTACATACCCTAGGTATTTAACTTGTTTTTTCCAAAGCTGCAGTTTACTTTTGTTTACTTTATGTCCTTCAGTGGCTAAAAATTGTTATAGCGCTATGGTATCTTCTTTACAATCTTGCTGGGTGGGGGTCGCCAGCAGGATATCATCAACATAAAGCAAAATCTGACTACCTCTTGGTGGGGTAAATCCCGTCAAGTTGCTTGCCATTTCTTTTGAGAATATTGTTGGACTTTCACAATACTCCTGTGGTAGTCGCGTATATGTATACCTTTTCCCCTGAAATGTGAATGCAAACCAATACTGGCTGTCAGGGTGTATTGGTATCGAAAAGAACGCATTGCTAATATCTACCACAGAAAAATATTTCTGTTGAGGTTTTAAATCATTCAACAGGGTGTGTGGGTCTGGCACCGTAGGTGCCCTTGGTATTACTGCATCATTTACAGCTTGTAAATCTTGGACCATACACCATTCTCCATTTGCTTTCTTAACAGGTAATAAGGGTGTGTTACATGGTGAATCAGGAGATTCCACCAGCACCCCTTCCTTAAGTAAAGCTGCTATAATACGTTTGATTCCTACCTCTGCATCTTTTCTTAAGGGATACTGTATTTTTTGTGGTCTAAATGCTGACTTTGGCGTAATAGTAACCCTGCTGTACGAATAAGTCCTACATCTGATTTTCCTGTTGACCAGAGAGTTTCTAGGGTATTCTGTAAGGCATTCTCTTCCTCGTTTAATAGCAGTGCTAATCAGCTGTCCTTGCTAGACTGCAAGTGTACAGCTGGGCGGGTCTGAGTTATCCAATTCAACTTCTGCATTTGTATTCCCTGTTCTGACAGTTCTAACTCTGTTTCTCCCATCTCGTGACTTTTTCTTCCAAGTCTACCCATTTCACATTTTTGTCCTTAGTTAAGCTAACATGTGGTAATCGATTAGATTTATAAAGTGCAAAGAACTCCTGGGGCAATGAACAGCTGACTACACTGTTCCCTTTTGTGTCCCAGTACAGATTACGCAATATTAATCTGTTTGCACGATTTCTAAACAATTCTTGCTCATATTCCTTATCAGGTCCTAGTGTGTTGCAATAATACAGAGTACAGTGCAACAAATGTTGTCTATCAATGTCAAGGGAGGGGAACTTGCTGATGGCTACGTTCATCAACTCTTCGGTCATCGCCCCTGGAACAGTTGTAACCAAGTCCTGGCTGTACCAATAAAACATTTCACCCTCTGATTGTACTGCAAAGGTATCCATTTGTCGCTGTGCTTCCATACCCTGCATAGCCGGAACTACTGCTATACCATATAGCTGCATAAGGTCTCTGTCCAAGAGGTTGACTGGGCATTTTGCAGAGACAACAATTTTGCTTTTCTGGGTCAGTCCTGAAACAGGATCAGTTATCACAATATTATGGGAGAGGGGCTCCCGATACAGCTGCCCATTAACTGCTTTCACTAATATGTAATCAGGTGACTCTGAGTTTTCTGGCAGTTTGGAGGAATGTATCAGGGTCCGTGATGCCCCTGAGTCACACAAGAATATGACTTCCCTCCCTTCTACCAGGAGTATAACTTCTGGTTTTGTGTCTGCTAAATAGAGCTCTAAGCTCAATAAAGCCAAATCCAATATTTCATTTCCTTCACTATCCGTGACTTCCTGCACTTCCTCTATTTCTTCTGTCACATTCTCTACTCCCTCTATCACATACTCGTTTGTCCTTTCTCTGCTATCCCCTTCTAGTGATTCCTGACTATCATATAGTCAGTCCTCACCCTCCTTATCCCCCGTGGTTGCCTTCTTGTTTTTCTTGCAATCCCTTGCCAAGTGTCCCTTTTTACCGCATTTAAAGCACTCACCCCTTTTCTTTCGCCCTTCAAAGTCCTCTGATCGTTGATCAGATTATTTGTTTACCAGGGCATTTCTCTTGCCCTTTTTCCTGGACTGTACTACATAAACTTCTGCTCCATCTTGTACAGACTTTCTTTTTCTTTTTGCTATTAAAATGCCTTTCGGCATGCCTAGCATATTCAAGTAATGACTGTAACCTGCTTGTACGATGATCTACCATGTGCTTTGTAATAAAACTACTTATGGGTGCAATACTGCCTTTCAAAAACACATTTTGTAACTGCTGTTCATATGGGGAATCATGCGTCTGATCTTCAGGAACCTGCATTCCACAGTGGTTATTAAAGCATTGTAACAGTCTGGCATAATATCTGTCAACAGTCTCACCTTCTTGTTGGATGCATTGATTAATGCAAGTCCAGTCTGCCCTAGGCTTCCATTTCTCAGAGATTCGGTCTGTAAGACCCTTCACTCTGTTGTCTAACTCTTTGCTGTTATGTGGGAGGGGCCTGAACGCAGCATCATGGGGATTCCAGTCGCCACCAATCATGTGCCAATCTGGCCCCACAATTTGTCTGACTACTTTTTCTACTTCTTCTCCATTTAAATTATAACTCAGCCTCATTCCCTGCAAATCTTCTGGGAACTTTCTAAAATTAACTTTTGGATGGGGAATTCCCTCGGTGGCTTTCCGGATGTCTTCCGGAGTCCAGGGTCTATACACTAGAATAGTTGGGTCCTGACCTTCTTGCCCTGCCTGAGGATTAGGCACTTCTATAAGTGGGCATATTTCTTCCTCACTCATAGATTGTGAATTTCTACCCATTTGATACAACTCAATGTCCCCTTTTAAGTTTCCTGCCCATGTTCGAGACCTGGTCTCAACGGGATCTCTAACAAACGGTTTTGCTTTTGTAGTGTCTCTACTCTCAGTGACAGCAGGATATTGCAGGGGTGGCCTTACTTGTTCACTTGCCTCATATTCTGGTAAGGGAGGCAGAGGGGCTGATGCTATTACTAAGTTATTGTCCTCCTTGTCTAAAAACATTGCTTTTGAATTACTATTCTTTTGTTCCCTTCGGTTTACTTCCTCAATCCACCTGTGTGCCTGAGGAATTCCTAATTGACGTTGCTTTTTTACCCGACCTTTAGAATCGGCTTTGAGCTGTTTGACAAGTTTGTTAAGTGAGGATTTTTCTAATCTACCATCAAATTCATACTTATTAACCCATTTTGAGTAGTATTTAATATTATCAGCACGCTGCGACTGCATGTATTTCACGTCTTTGGTTAACGACGGAGTTTGGGACCTTTTTGTACAATTATTACCCATTTTGTTCTACCCTTTCAGTCGTTACGTAACACCTTATTTTTACATGGTACCACGGATTTTTTTATAGTCTCTTCAAAATGACTGCCTACCTGCTCTGTTTCCCTGATCTATGACAAGACAGTAATCTTTCTGTCCCTGACTTATAAACAAAGTCTCTAACAGAACAAATACAAATCTAGTCCCAGATCTAAAACAGAAAAAAAGAAGGTGGATTCACCTTACCTGAGCCTTCATTATTGATCACCTGGTTAGAGTAAACCTGTCCTTCAGTCGCAGATCAGAAAGTGGTTGGCCTCTTTTGTACGACAATTCAGTCGGAGGAGTTTTCAAGTAAGAAGAACTGATGTGGTTTCTTCCCCGTACAGTTTCAAGCCACTTGGCCTGTCTGATCCGAGGCGAAGTGAAGGTTTCTGGTCTGAAGGACCAATCTGTCAAAGGAAAAAACTTCAAAGACCAATACACGTAAGGTTCAGTTAAGACACTTTAATTTACTTGCTGCAAGGAGACAAAAACATGCAAATACAAGGATTTGTCTAACTACTAACAGGAAGTATGTTCATTCTTATACTGTTTTACAAGACATGGCCTTCTAAGCTGACGTAATCAAACACAGCTTTTAGCATTGTTCTACAGCAGATGTTGCTCAGATTTTCTGTTGACATGACTAGATTTGTGAGAAACTTTTCAGAAAAACAACCTGGCCTTGGTGACCAGTAATCCATTTACAAGCGTCTATTGTACAGTGTTACATTTCAAGGTACTCTTCTAATACAGATACAAGCAAATGCTGATTGCAGTTCATATTTTCAAGCAGGCTTTGTCCTAATTATCTGTAACTTCTACAGCTGTGTATTTTCTCATGGCACAGCGGAACTTCTTGTCTAAGTTTCATACAAGTAGTATTGTTCTATTCATTATTTTCCTAACGCAAGCAGAAATCACCTGCTTCTCAGTAAATTTCCAAGGCACAAGCAAGATTTCAGCTAATAATACAGGTCAGAAAGCAACTGCAGTTTGTACAGATTTATGCAGTATGAAATAGAATAAATGTGTTAACCCTTTTAAGCTCTAAATGCACTAAGCATATTACTAATACACACATTAATACATATTTTTCTGACACACAACATACAAGGCTAATATTGATATTATAAGCATACCTCTCAACTGTCCAGGTTTTTGCAGAATGTCCACATTTTTGCCACATACTTTTGGCCTGCTTCTCATAAAAAAAAATTTGGTTTTCTGGCAAATCATTGACGATTGAAGTCAGAAAATAATGACAGACAATTAAGTTTTAGACTTGATAACCCTTCAGAAAATCTATGCTAATGCAATATCTGTTATTCTTTCAACTTTCTATGTTTATAAGAGCAATATATAAAAGTTGTCCCTATTTTTAGGCGTTGTCCCCCATTATTTATTGCTTCGTCCAGATTTCTTGTTCGAAGTGGTTGAGAGGTATGATTGTAAGTTGAATTGCTTTTATAACAGTGACGAGAAACACAGTAGTGGTTGGGTGTCATATAGACTTGCTGAGTTAAATTCTTTTCAGTCCTACATTCTATGCCATTTTGTCTGTTCATGATTTATTTGTTCAGATTCAGGCATTTTGCATTCCTAATGACAAGTGTTGCTTCTTTTTTTCCCCTTTTGCAGTGCCTACATCCTCTTGCAATGGCTTTGAGCTAGCCGTTTCAAGACCATTCAGGTCAGCCACTGTGGAGCAAGCCTGCCTTGTGGCAACTGTGCGACTAGTCACACCACAATTTGTAAAGGTAAGTAAACGTTTGCCATTTTAAAAAGGCTGCCATCAGTTGTGAGGTTCTACCTGCACTACTGGTACTGCACTAGTGGCAGACTGATTCATAGGCTGGTACTAGGCTATCAGCCCTAGGGTCTATACAAGCCCAGCCATAACAGTTCCCTGGCTATTTAGTTCCCTAGACCCCTGTCTAGCAGGGCGAGTGATGTGATCCCTGGAGTTAATTTCCTATCTCCCATCCAATCATTAAGGTTCCTTTTGAAGAAGACCAAAGAGGAGTTCTGCTTGACGTGTATGGGCACACACAGAATACAATCAGACAGACTTCTGATACCAGCACTACTGGTACCACACACTAGTGGCAGACTGCACACACAGACTACAACCATACAGACTTCTGATACCTGCACTACTGGTATCACACTAGTGGTAGACTACACACACAGACTACAGCCAGGCAGACTTCTGATACCTGCACTACTGGTATCACACTAGTGGTAGACTACACACACAGACTACAGCCAGGCAGACTTCTGATACCTGCACTACTGGTACCACACACTAGTGGCAGACTACACACACAGACTACAATCAGACAGACTTACCTGCACTACTGGTACCACACTACTGGCAGACTGTACACACAGACTACAATCAGACAGACTTCTGATACCTGCACTACTGGTATCACGCTAGTGGCAGACTGCACACACAGAATACAATCAGACAGACTTCTGATACCTGCACTACTGGTATCACACTAGTGGTAGACTACACACACAGACTACAGCCAGGCAGACTTCTGATACCTGCACTACTGGTATCACACTAGTGGTAGACTACACACACAGACTACAGCCAGGCAGACTTCTGATACCTGCACTACTGGTACCACACACTAGTGGCAGACTACACACACAGACTACAATCAGACAGACTTACCTGCACTACTGGTACCACGCTAGTGGCAGACTGTACACACAGACTACAATCAGACAGACTTACCTGCACTACTGGTACCACGCTAGTGGCAGACTGCACACACAGACTACAATCAGACAGACGTCTGACTCCATTTGTTAAATATTACTGATGTGAGAAGTGAGTTCAAACTCAGCAGACAGACTAACAAAATGACCTTGTGCAGTTTGGCTCAGTCTGCAAAAATTCAAGCACTGTACTTTGCACTTTCATATTGGTTTAAGTCTTACCTGTGTATCATCTGGAAACTTAGTTACTCATGAAAAGTGGTCATAACTATTTTAAAAATATTTGGCCCCAACACAGAATCTGTGGGGTACCTTTATTAATAATCTAATTGGAAAATGTATTCAATATTCTCACCGTACTGCTGTGTTTCATAATGCCAGTTTGACACCCATGAAATTCTGTATGCATTATCCTGCATGTTGACTAATGTATTCCATATATCAGAATATGGCACTGAGAGTCATTTGTTTCTTTGTTATGATTCTTATATAGAGAAATCATAGAGTTTGGAAAACTAGAACTATTCAGAAAGGCATTGTATTCTGTTTGTCTTATTTTTTTACATGTAACTTAGAAATAATCTTTGCCTAATCTATAATGCAGTGTGTAAACCAGTTCTGTCTGAACTTATTCCTGAGGAACATAATATCAAAATGACAAGACTGATGCATAACACAATACAATACCTTCCAAGAACATGTGATAAGCTTTCCTTTGCCATTACAATTCAATGTAGTAATTAACTCCTTCTATAATAATCTTAATGTCTTTATCTTTATTTTTATTTATTTACTTTTAATTAACAGGGTAGAGCAATGCTCACAGCTTGACCCACTGCAGGTTCAGCCCAGGTAAAGTTCAGAATAGTAGCAACAAAAATGTAGAAGTTACAACCTACAGTGCTGCACAAAGGTAATACAACATAGTCATAAAAAATACAAACTTTACACCATGTTGAGGTATACATGTTACAAGCAAAAATCAGAGGAGCCACAAGAAAAGAGGGAGAAGATGGTTTAGCCTTGGAAATTGTAGGGGGCAGCAAAGTGTTTATAGAACAACCAAGAGATAAGTAATGGTTACGAAACAGAGCCCGAGGAGACATAAGGACTGAGAAAGGTAAAATGACAGAGGGCAAGGAGAAAGACATGCTTTGTACATATTTACAGGAAGCAAACTCATAATGGTAACCAGTACAGTAATAGTGTAAGTTGGGTGATGTGTGAAGAAATAAACCTAGTGCAGACTGTGTTTATTAAGTGATATGTCCTGCGTTCTGCTATTTGCATTTGTATTATTCTAACAGACACTGTTGGAGTTGGGTTCTGTAATTAGTACTGTTAGTGTGGTCAGTGCGATAGTGAGGAAGTGATTTTAGTGCCGTTAGTGTGCTCAGCGCAATAATGAGGAAGTGATTTTAGTGCCGTTAGTGTGCTCAGCGCGATAGTGAGGAAGTGATTTTAGCGTTAGTGATATGTCACATTTCAAGTGGAGAAGGGGCATTATAGTGAAGTAATATTTAAGGATGGGAACCCAGAAGAAGGTTGGAACTGTGTTGTACTGGATCCAGTTTGTCTTGGATGAAGTAGGGCACTGGTGCTCATGGTGAGGGGATGTGTTGATGACGTGGCATATTTTATTAAATAAGGTCTGCCATGTTGATGTTTTTTGTTAAATGATGTGGAAAACAACAGTAAACCATACTCAAGTTGTACAAGCAGGGCATCATTCCCTATGTTTCCCCTACGTGGTGATAATAAGGACTGAGATATTTTCTAAGCCTGTATACAAGAAGTAGAAAATATTAACATGTGGTTATGGCATTCAAGCTTCTTGAGGTCCTGTAAGTCATAAGTCTGATTTTCAAACCCATGAACTCATGAAAATGGGCCATTGACAAGAAGTGATGCCACATGAAGCTGCCTGGGTGCAGGCTCATTCAGAAGTGACACAGAGGAGTGAGATGGAGTTTGAGCAGCATAAAGCAGGACAACAGATGTGAGATCAAAGAGGTAAGGAACTTAAGGCAAAGGTGACTGGACAAGATAAGAAGCCTCAGGTCAGTTTCCATTCAGTTGAGTTGAAGAAGTAAAAAGTGCTAATAGACTTGCACAGTATTTCATCTCACAGGTATATCAAAGGCATACGTCACACTAGAGAAAAAATAAAGGAGCATGGTAGATGGTAGGGGGAAATGATTTGGGTAATTCTGAGCTCCAGAGAATCAAGAAAGCAGCAGCGACTGAGAATTTATATGATGTGGACTTTAGCCACTTGGTGCAGGACTTTACCAGAGGGATGCAATTCTGGATGCATTCCTGACCAGAGCAGGAAGGGGAACGGATGTGTGAGTGATGGCACTATTCATCAGTAGTAATCACTCTACTGCCTGGTTTAGATTCCTGGGTAATATAACAAAGACAATGGCTTGGGTCTCTGATCTGGGGGACAGGGGTCAATGGTGAATTAGAAGAGTAGGAGCAAACTGAAGGGGTAAAACAAGATACAGGAATGGGACTGGTATGGAATATTGAAGGCAATCAACAAAAGTTTGAGAAAGATGTAAAAAATGCAAAAAAAGAGCAGAAGGTTTGTGTTACTTCATGGAATGTAACTGAAGCATTGTTTAAATGCTCCTACAGTGTACCGTTGAGTGCACTCAGGAGCCTTTTTGTATTACCATGCCTTACTATTATGTACAAATGTATAATGTCTTATGTATTACTATCATGTACATATAATCTCTTAGAATTTGTGTGGTATGTGAAAATGGTGATTGTATAATTCATTAATTTTTAACTTTATGTTTATGGAGCTTTTCTCCATTGGGCTGCCCCTGAAAAGTGGGCCTGTGGCCTTCTGGACTTTAATGGTAAGCAAACAACAGTAAATAAAAACATACATATCCTGTAAGGTGAGCAGTCACGACAAAAGATGCAAAATACAAGTAGTAGAAAGCAGGGGATGAGAAGTGGCAGAGAGATGTTATAAAGAGGCAGTAGAAGGGTAAACACAAGTAGTAGGGAGCAGGGGATGAGAAGTGGCAGAGAGATGTTATAAAGAGGCAGTAGAAGGGTAAACACAAGTAGTAGGGAGCAGGGGATGAGAAGTGGCAGAGAGATGTTATAAAGAGGCAGTAGAAGGGTAAAAACAAGTAGTAGGGAGAAGGAGATTAGAAGTGGCAGAGAGATGTTATAAAGAGGCAGTAGAAGGGTAAACACAAGTAGTAGGGAGCAGGGGATGAGAAGTGGCAGAGAGATGTTATAAAGAGGCAGTAGAAGGGTAAACACAAGTAGTAGGGAGCAGGGGATGAGAAGTGACAGAGAGATGTTATAAAGAGGCAGTAGAAGGTTTAACACAAGTAGTAGGGAGCAGGAGATGAGAAGTGGCAGAGAGATGTTATAAAGAGGCAGTAGAAGGGTAAACACAAGTAGTAGGGAGCAGGGGATGAGAAGTGGCAGAGAGATGTTATAAAGAGGCAGTAGAAGGGTAAACACAAGTAGTAGGGAGCAGGGGATGAGAAGTGGCAGAGAGATGTTATAAAGAGGCAGTAGAAGGGTAAACACAAGTAGTTGGGAGCAGGGGATGAGAAGTGGCAGAGAGATGTTATAAAGAGGCAGTAGAAGGGTAAACACAAGTAGTAGGGAGCAGGGGATGAGAAGTGGCAGATAGATGTTATAAAGAGGCAGTAGAAGGGTAAACACAAGTAGTAGGGAGCAGGGGATGAGAAGTGGCAGGGAGATGTTATAAAGAGGCAGTAGAAGAGTAAACACAAGTAGTAGGGAGCAGGAAATGAGAAGTGGCAGAGAGATGTTATAAAGAGGCAGTAGAAGGGTAAACACAAGTAGTAGGGAGCAGGGGATGAGAAGTGGCAGAGAGATGTTATAAAGAGGCAGTAGAAGGGTAAACACAAGTAGTAGGGAGCAGGGGATGAGAAGTGGCAGAGAGATGTTATAAAGAGGCAGTAGAAGGGTAAACACAAGTAGTAGGGAGCAGGGGATGAGAAGTGGCAGATAGATGTTATAAAGAGGCAGTAGAAGGGTAAACACAAGTAGTAGGGAGCAGGGGATGAGAAGTGGCAGGGAGATGTTATAAAGAGGCAGTAGAAGAGTAAACACAAGTAGTAGGGAGCAGGGGATGAGAAGTGGCAGGGAGATGTTATAAAGAGGCAGTAGAAGAGTAAACACAAGTAGTAGGGAGCAGGAAATGAGAAGTGGCAGAGAGATGTTATAAAGAGGCAGTAGAAGGGTAAACACAAGTAGTAGGGAGCAGGGGATGAGAAGTGGCAGAGAGATGTTATAAAGAGGCAGTAGAAGGGTAAACACAAGTAGTAGGGAGCAGGGGATGAGAAGTGGCAGAGAGATGTTATAAAGAGGCAGTAGAAGGGTAAACACAAGTAGTAGGGAGCAGGGGATGAGAAGTGGCAGAGAGATGTTATAAAGAGGCAGTAGAAGGGTAAACACAAGTAGTAGGGAGCAGGGGATGAGAAGTGGCAGAGAGATGTTATAAAGAGGCAGTAGAAGGGTAAACACAAGTAGTAGGGAGCAGGGGATGAGAAGTGGCAGAGAGATGTTATAAAGAGGCAGTAGAAGAGTAAACACAAGTAGTAGGGAGCAGGGGATGAGAAGTGGCAGAGAGATGTTATAAAGAGGCAGTAGAAGGGTAAACACAAATAGTAGGGAGCAGGGGATGAGAAGTAACAGAGAGATGTTATAAAGAAGCAGTAGGAGGGTAAACACAAGTAGTAGGGAGCAGGGGATGAGAAGTGGCAGAGAGATGTTATAAAGAGGTAGTAGAAGGGTAAACACAAGTAGTAGGGAGCAGGGGATGAGAAGTGGTACAGAGATGTTATAAAGAGGCAGTAGAAGGGCAACAGCAATGATTTTGGCAAAAGATCAGAAAGGAAAATATGTAATGAAAAGTGGAAAGCCTGGATAAATATGGCAAAGGTGGTGCAAACAATAGGAAAAACTATGTGTACTGAGTGAATACTTTGCTTCAGTGTTCACAAAGGAGACTGATGGGAGTATTCATGCTGAGAGAAGGTGGGTCAGAGTTAGGAGGTGCACAGAACAGAGACAGAGGAGATGGACAGGGGATGGACTTCCCTGAGAGAAGATCAAGGACAGGACCAGATGGTCACTTCCCAGAAAAAACAGGAATCTCACTAGTGAACAGGCAGGTTCCCCGTAATAAAGATTAGTGTCCGCTGTGAAACTGTCTGAGAACTGGATAACAGCAGTTGTTGTATTTTCATAGAGGAGGCCTACCCACATAACTGTAGCAGCATGAAAGGGCTGTGGGGGGAAACTTAATTGAAAGGCTGGTTGTTTTTTTTATAAGACAGTAGCCTACATGGCAATTACCAACATGATTTCATTGCCAAAAGAAACTGACAGCAAAACATGATCCAGTTTTATGGTGATACACATGAACTTGACAAGGAAGTACCTGTAAATATGGTCTGTATGGACTTCTCCAAGATGTCTGTCTTTGTCCCATCCAGCAGTTTGACAGAAGAACTGGAGTGCAGATGGCATGGAGTATAACAAAGAGATTCAGCCTGCTGAAAAAAGGGCAGAAAATCGATCTGATTCAGATGGTCAACCTGAATTGGACTACCAGGAGTAGAGAGAAGACAGTAGCAGGAGAAAATAGGATGCTGAGGCTTTTCATCGGGGGGAGAGACTGCAGTAGTAAAATACAGTGCTCTCACTATACAGGTCATTGGTGATACCATTCTACAAGTCACTGGTCACACCACTCTACAGGTCACTGGTCACAACACTCTACAGGTCATTAAGTGACACCACTCTACAGGTCACTGGTCACACCACTCTACAGGTCATTAAGTCACTCCACTCTACAGGTCACTGGTCACACCACTCTACAGGTCATTTTTCACACCACTCTACAGTCACTGTTCACACCACTCTACAGGTCATTGGTCACACCACTCTACAGGTCATTGGTCACTATACACTTTGAGTACATTATATCATATTTGTTTGACTGCAGAAAGAGGCAAAAAGCTTATCTAGTGCACCCTTTGTCATATTAGCATTCATCCTCTTTTCCACCACCGTCTTTCCCATCACTCCTCCATCACCTGCCACATGCTGTCTTGAATACCTCAATGGATTCCTTATGGCAGTCCATTCCATTCAGTCACAAACCACTCCATGAAGTATTTTGCATATCCAGTGAATATATGGACCCTACAATTTTTACTCTGTTCTCCTCCTCTCCATCTGTCTTTCTCGGTCAGGATGACTCCTTAGCATCTCTCTTATGTCATTTTATACATTCATATAATGTCCCCCATGTCTTCTTTTCTGTTATGAGCATATTATTACCTCCTATGGTCTCTACATATGATTTTTCCTCCATCTAGTCTTCTTCACTTCTTCTGACGGCCTCATGTCACCTTCCTTATATAGTGTCCAGAACTGCATTCAGCGGGAGTGATACCTCTTTGCTTCTAGAATTTATTGACCTGAAAATGCATGCCAGCATTTGCTACCACTATATACTCATTCCTGTCTTCTCCTGTATTGTCTTTTCCTGGTGCTCCAGTTCAGATGTGAACAGCACTCCCAGTTTCTTTAGATGCTCTGCTTCCAGCAGTCCCACTCCCCACCCCAGCCTCACCAGCTGATACATCACACTGTGACCCAAGTGCAGCACTTTGTGTTTGTCTCGTATAAAACTCAACAGGCACCTTTTATCCCACTTAATCAGCCTTTATAGTTGATTCCTTAGACTCTTATATCCATCCTTCACTACTGCACTTAACTTTGTGCCATCAGTGAAAAAAATGATCCTGTTGTCTGTTCCATCAGATGTGTCTGAAAGATGACATTGATGAATGATAGACCCAATGCCACATTCTGTGCCACAGCTCTAACCACATTCCTGAATCCTAACATTATCCCTTTCACTGCAGTTCTCACTGTCCTGCGTTTCATCGATGTGGCACCCCAGTTGCCTTAGTCATGACCCAAGTCCCATCCTTTCCAGTTTTCCAAGTAAATGTTTCTGCAGATCAAGTGAAAAGCTTGCTGAAGTCCAGGTAGAAGATATACACCAGTATTTCCCCGAGATGTTTTCCTGTAACATTTGTCTGATAACTTCTTTTGGTCAGTAAATAATTTTAGTTGCTGTCCTGGAAATTGCTGTTCTTCGGGAAAGCAACCAGCATTTCTAACACAATTCTCTCTATGGCTTTTCCTGCCACTACTGTTAGTCTAACATATCTATACTTCCTGAGATTTTTCCATCCCCCCCCAGGGTACCACACTTGCTGTCTTCCTTTCCACAATTACTTCTATTATGACCAATGATCTGTTGTAAACCTCTGTCAGAGGATCTGTCAGCACACTGGGCACATTCCTGAGAAACCTAAAAGTCACTCCTTCTGGTCCCTCTGCCTTATCCTTCCTTCCAGAAACAAATTCAGTTAAAAGCTCCTCTCCTGCTCCTCCCCTTGTCTCCTTGCATCTCTTCATTTTCCTCCTCACTACGTTCTACCTTTGTCATAGTCAGATGCCTGATAGCTTTTTCCCTAAAAGAACGAAACAAAAGATGAATTCAGTGCCTCCTATTTCCCATCATTTCCTGTCTTTGCTCAGCTTATTTAAGTCCCTCCCTCCCTCCCTCCCTTCTTTCTGGTATATACCTAAAGAAGCCTTTATTCCCTACCCTGACCACTTCTTTGAATATCTTTTCATCTTGTGCCTTTGCTACCCTGACCTTCTTTGTTGCCCTTTTACCTGCCTCCTTGTGTTGTGCTTCCTTCATCCGTCTACCCCCCCCACCTTCCACCTCTTGTATACCTTGTCTTTTGCCTAATCATTAGCTGTGCCTTCTTGTGTAGCTTAAATGGCATTTTATCTTGTATTGTCTCTTCCTGTCTTCTCCTGTATTGTCTCTTCCTGGAGTCTGTAGCCTTAGCCCTTAGTACTGCATCCCTGTTGGCCTACTTGTATAACGTTATTCTCTGTTTATCAAAGTTCCCCAAGATATCTTAGCTCCTATCCTCCAGCCCCTTATGAGTCACTCCCCTAAAATCACATACCATTTTTGTACTTGTGCTCAAATTCTTACTCTCACTCTAAACCACACAATGAGGTGATCACTGTTGACTAATGTCACCCCCATCTGCTCCTGCTTCATTAGAACCACATCCAGAACACCTGTTATAATCCAACAATACCTAGCTGAGCTGTTACCATCCAAGTACTCAGTCAACTCCAACTCACTTCCATCACTGGGTCTTGGAATCTCACAGTTTCTTACTGTCCAATCTGAATCCCTGTGACCATAGATCTCTCCCTTCTACTCCATTCATTTTATTCTGTCTTCCAGTCTCTGTTTGCTGTGTTCATCCACCAGAGTATCTCCATTCCTCTACCTTACCCCCCAGGGCGTTTACTCTTGGATGTCACCCTGCCTGATCCCTTCCTACTTATAGATGGCAATTCTCCTTCTACATATTTGACATCGCCTTTGAAACCCTTTTATGCAGTTTATTACTCCATTTAACCCTTCTGTATCATCCATGCAGATTCCATACCCAAACATTTTCATGTCCCACCCCCTCTTTCCACCAGATGGTATTTCTGTGATACTAACAATGTCCACTATACCATCCCCCTACAATCACATCACTACTTGCAGCTCCCCAATTTCCTTCACAGACTCCTTTCTTTGCTCAGTCATAATTAACAGTCATATCTAAGTCATATTTGTGTATTCCTCTGCTAGGTTCTGTGTCCTTTTTTCCCTTCTTCCTACTGAACGAATGCTTACCCTCTCTTATGAATCTGTGACACCCCCTTTCCACCTGTCTTTTAAACACTTTTAATTCTTTTGTGACTATTCAATCAGCAAAACCCCATGTTTTCTCTTGTTGAATCTTGCTTTCTTCACTTCCTGCTCTCTAGCCATACTCTTCCTATGTGCAACCATACATCTCCATCTCCCACTACCCAAAGCCCTCATGCCTGTCTGTGCTGGTTGCCTCTTTTTGTGTAATGCATATGATCCCCTTTGCATCCATCCTGCACTCTTTCTGCAGACATGTTCCTCTCTTGTGTTTCCTGTACCATGTGCCCTTCCCATGTGACTTGGTTCCCCTCCCTGCCCACTTCCCTCCTGGTTTCCCTGGTGTTGTCTTCTTCATGTACACCTACAGTTCTAACTTTGGTGTATCATTTGTCACTGTTTGCCTGCATCTCTCCCCATCTCTAAAGTGTGTCTCCTTCTCCTGCGACTTTCCCACTTCACATTATACATGCCACAACTGTTGACTGTACTCTGACAACCTCTGTCTTTCATTCTGTCTTTTTTTTCTTACTTTTCTCAACTTTTTCTCTCCCCATCATGTCTGACAGCCTCTTTTTGCTTCTCCTTCCATTTGCACTCTGCCTTTTTATACATTAATAGTTAATCTGCTACCATAGCTAGTTCCCACATTCTCCAGTTCTCCTCCAGACCCCCATTCTGTGACAACCCAAAGCTCATTAACCAAACTCCTTACCCCACATAACCCATCTCTTTCCCTTTTGACCTTGCTGTCCTGCTGCTTTCACATGTTCCATTCATGGAATTGTTACTTTTTATTTCCTATATTTTTATTTGTAAAGTTATTATATTCTTATGCACTACCTAAGCTTTTGTAGCATGGATGTATTCAGTGTCACCTACTAAACAAATTGTTGTCTAGTGGTATTGAAAAGCAACAACACCAACAAACACCATATAACCAACCCACCCAGTAACAAGGTGAAAGCATGTAGCAGCAGGCTAACACACCAACAACCACCTCATAACCCACCCAGTGACAGGGTGAAAGCATGTAGCAGCAGGCTAACACACCAACAACCACCTCATAACCCACCCAGTAACAAGGTGAAAGCATGTAGCAGCAGGCTAACACACCAACAACCACCTCATAACCCACCCAGTAACAAGGTGAAAGCATGTAGCAGCAGGCTAACACACCAACAACCACCTCATAACCCACACAGTGACAATGTGAAAGCATGTAGCAGCAGCAGGAAAACACACCAACAGCCACCACATAAATCATGCAATGATAATGTGAAAGCATGTAGCAGCAGGCCAACACAACGAATACCAGATAACCAACTGACACAGTGACGATGTGAAAGCATGTAACATAACCAACCGACACAGTGACAATGTGAAGGTATGTAACAGCAGAAAGGCCATCACACCAAAATCCACCACGTAAGCAACCCACATAGTGACAATATGAAAGCATGTAGCAGCAGGCCAGCACACCAAAAACAACCACGTAACCAATCCATACAATGACAATGTGAAATCCTGTAGCAGGAGCAAGATAACAGACCAACAACCATCACATAACTCATGCAGTGACTAGGTGAAAGCATGCTGCAGCAGCAGGCCAACACACCAACAACCCCGCCAACACACCAACAACCCCACATAACCAGCCCACAGTGACAATATGAAAGCATGTAGCAGCAGGCTATCACACCAAGAACCATCACATAACACACACAGTGACGATTTGAAATCATGTAGCAGTAGCAGGCCAACACACCAACAACCCCACATAACCGACCCACACAGTGACAATATGAAAGCATGTAGCAGCAGGCCAACACAACAAATACCACATAACCAACTGACACAGTGACGATGTGAAAGCATGTAACATAACCAACTGACACAGTGACAATGTGAAGGCATGTAACAGCAGAAAGGCCAGCACACCAAAATCCACCACATAAGCAACCCACATAGTGACAATATGAAAGCATGTAGCAGCATGCCAGCACACCAAAAACAACCACGTAACCAGCCCATACAATGACAATGTGAAATCCTGTAGCAGCAGCAAGATAACAGACCAACAACCATCACATAACCCATGCAGTGACAAGGTGAAAGCATGCAGCAGCCGGCCAACACACTGGCAACCGCCACATAACCGACCCACACAGTGACAATATGAAAGCATGTAGCAGTAGGCCATCACACCAACAACCATCACATAACCCATGCAGTGACAAGGTGAAAGCATGCAGCAGCTGGCCAACACACTGGCAACCGCCATATTATCCACCCACACAGTGACAATGTGAAAGCATGCAGCAGCCGGCAAACACACCAACAACTGCCATATAACCAACCCATACAGTGACACTGTGAAAGAATGTAGCAGCTGTAGGAAAATACACCGACAACCACCACATAACCAACACATACAGTGACAATGTGAAAGCATGCAGCAAGAGCAGAAGGCCAACACAACAATCACCACCACATACGCATCCTGCATAGTAACAATGTGAAAGCATGTATCAGCAGGCCAACGCATCAACAACCACCACATAACCCACCCACAGAGTGACATTGTAAAAGCATGTAGCAGCACCAGCAGGCCAACACACCAGCAAGCACCACATAACCCATGCTGTGGCAATATGAAGGCATGTCGCAGCAGGCATATGGGTCTACTATAGATGATCAAAATTCTAAAAAGCCGATTCCCATATGGCTGAGATCATATGATCATCTTTTGGAATTCTGAACATCGTTAAAAAAAAAAAAAAAACTTACCTACATGTTGCTAGCAGGGAGCAAGGCCCTCTGCACCCCCTGTGGGGGGGCTGCACCCCCCACCCCCACTGCAATTTAAATATACCGACTCCGTGATCGCACAATAGTGTGGAAGATGGAAATCTTCCCATTCCGTACTATACAGAGATGTCCATTCTGCATGATTGATATTCCAAAAGTCGATCATATGGTCTCGGCCATATGGGAATCAGCTTTTTGGAATTTCAATCATGTGTAGGGGACGCCAGGACTACACACCAACAGCCACCACATAACCCACCCGAACAGTGCCAATGTCAAAGCATGTAGCAGCAGTCCAACACACCAGCAAGCACCACATAACCCATGCTGTGACAATGTAAAGGCGTGTAGCAGGCCAGCCCTGTGGAAATTCACAGGTCCCTTAGAAGTACACACTGTATTCTTCTGCAACAGGCACAGAAACATATACTCCCTTCCCTGCTATAAGTCTGTTACCAGAAGTCCTGAAATGGAATAGAAAAATAGAATTGATCTTAGTAAATGCAAAATGAAAAATAAATAGACATAGCTTCCTGTGCTATACATGCATAGCACAGTAACATCCCTTCCTGCCATGAACTATCACGCCAAAAGCCAAAGAACAAAGCAGAACAGAATAAACTGCAGCTTTTCTAAACTATATCTGAATGCAAACTTTGATGACTGTATTTATTTCATACCTTTTTTCTCTCTGTTTGTAAGAGTGTTATTGCAATTGTACTCCTATGTAAATTTGTATTAGTATATTTTATTTGTTTACCAGGATGGTCTGACTGGGACACTGCCCATTTTCAGTGGAGGCCTGGGAAGAAAAGCTCCAGCCTATGCTTACATACAAAGTATCACAAAAAGTACAGAAATCATAAATAAAATTGGCAAAAATTGACACATTTACAGGATAAGAATGTAAAAACAAAAATATACACATAGTATCAAATAGAACAGGACTTTAAACACTTGAATATAGACAAATATATGGTTGAATTTATATATGTGGAAGAACATAGGTTCATAGGTTCATAGGTTTATACTACGCTATCTGCCCTAAGGCATTTATAAGCCTAGCCCAGAGTTTTGTGGCTTACGCTACCCCTTATGATACTGTGCCCATTAGTTTGTTGTGCCTCTGTCCAGCAGTGACACAGAGATGATTCCCGGGGTAAACCTATGATCTCCCATCCACCGGTCAAGATTTCTCTTGAACAGAGCCAGCGAGGTGCTCTGCCTCACATGGACCGGGATTTTATTCCACAACATAGGGAGTCTCTGGGTGACAAATCTATCCCTCCAGCATGTCCTATTTATATCCGTGCTAAGGTTTAAGTCGCTTGCTCTAGTGGTTTTGGTGGATTTGGATTTTTTGAGGTGGAGCATGTCCATTAATTCCGGGTTGGACATGGCCTTGTATGTCAGGCACAGGTCACCTCTGAGCAGATGGTATGCGACTGAATAGAGCTGGAGTTTCTTCAGTCTGGCAGCATATGACAGATTTTGGAGTCCCTTTATCCTTTTGGTGAGGAACTTTTGGGGTCTCTCCAATTGCTGCAGGTGTCGGGTGAG
This sequence comes from Protopterus annectens, assembly GCF_019279795.1. Taxonomy (NCBI): domain Eukaryota; kingdom Metazoa; phylum Chordata; order Ceratodontiformes; family Protopteridae; genus Protopterus; species Protopterus annectens. Next base: position 70,576,213 of record NC_056749.1, on the reverse strand, counting down.
ATACATCACGAATGGCGCATTGTACTCGATCATTGGTCTGATAAGTGAAGAGTACAGGGGAACAATGACCTCACTTGATCTGGATGTGAATCCCTTCATGATCAGGTGGGCAATGTAGAAGGTTTTTCTAACCACTTTAGCAATGTGAGTGTTAAAAGAAAGGCCACTGTCAACCTGGGTCCCCAGGTCCCTGATAACCTCTTCTGTGTTTCGTGGATTGCCACCTATATGGTAGCTTGGGGTTACCTTGTTTTTCCCGAAGGGTATGACTATACATTTTTTGGCATTTAACTTCAGGCCATGGCTCTGGCACCAGCTATCAGTTTCCGTGAGACCCCTCTGAAGGATATCTGTGTCCGATGTACTTTCCACTATGGCTCCCAGTTTGCAGTCATCTGCAAACTTTGTCAGCCATAGTCCTCCTATGTTAGCCTGTACTTCTGAGAAGTAGATGCCGAACAACAGGGGGCCAAGGACTGAACCCTGTGGGACACCACTTGTGACCGGCTTGGAGTCTGACATGGCGCCAGCTACTCTAACCCTGTGGGTTCTGTCCTTTAGCCAGTTTGCAACCCATCTTGTGACATATGGGTTTACATTTAAGCTGGTAAGTTTCTCTAATACCCGAGTGGGGTATTGTGTCGAAAGCTTTTGCAAGGTCAAGGTAGGCTGTATGGACTGCCTTTCCTCATCAATGGCCTTGGTGACTGTTTCGAAGAAGTCGACCAAGTTCAAAAGGCATGATCTGCCCTTGACAAAGCCAAACTGGGTCGGGTCCAATGTCTGCAAGTCCCCTATGTCTTTGTTTATGAGTTCCATTATGATCCTCTCCATAGCTTTGCAGACCAGGCTTGTTAAGCTTATGGGGCGGTAAATACCAGGGTCCGTAGAGGCACCGCCTTTGTGGAGTGGGACCACAGTTGCCGTACGCCACTCCTTGGGCACGTATCCTGTGGTAAGGCTAAGATTAAACAGCTGCCTTATGTGCAGGTTTAGTTCCTCATTGAGTTCGTGTAGCACACAGCCAGGGACACCATCCGGTCCCATTGATGCTGTGTTTTTAGCTTTAGAGAGAGCAGCTTTCACCTGCGCATTGGAGATGTCTGGGAGGCTGCACTCCGCTGGGATAGTTATCTCTCCTTTTGGGGGGGGGGGGTGAAGTTTGCACTGAACCTGTCTGCCAGTATGTTGGCAATGTCTGTGGGTTCAGTGATTTTTGTATAATTTTGGACTAATTCTGAGCATATCTGGGAGTTTCCACCCAGGTTTCTAACATAGCTGAAGAAGGCCTTATGATTGTCTTTTGAATCTATGGCAATTTTTCTCTCAAAGTTAGCCTTGGATGATTTTATGAGTGCTCGTATTTTTTACTAATAATGATCAAAGGTGTCTTCTCTTTTATGGATTTTGCTCTATCATGTAACAGCTTTCTCCTCTTATTGTAAAGTTTGTTTATGGCTGGGGTCCACCAGACTGGACGTTTGCCCTTGGTAGAAAGAGTCTTGGTTTTATTAGGGATTGCCTGATCCATGCAGTCCTGGAGGTGTTCGTAGAAGGCATTTGTAAGGGCTTCCGCAGCTTGGGTTGTGGTTTCCACTGGCTCGGGGCCTTGAAGGATACCACACCAGTCTTGAGTAGTGTGAAGTTTGCTTTAGAGAAGTTCTTCACTGTGGTCTTTTTGTTTGGGGTGGGGCGGGATGTGGATATCCAGTGAGATTAGTTTATGATCTGATCTCACCAATGAGGGATATACTTCCGGTGTGGAGCATTTTGTCCCCATGTTTGTGATGATGAGATCTAGTATATTTTCTCCTCTTGTGGGAATGGTGACTAGTTGTTCCATGGCATTTGAATTTATGAACTCCAGGAACCTTTGGGCTAGAAAGTTTGGGCTTGAGTAATGTTCCCAGTCTATATTCGGGTAGTTGAAGTCACCCAATATAATGGTGTTTGGAGATACATTTATACCCTCCAGTGTCTTCAGGAAGGCTGTGTGGGGTTCCTGAGTTTGAGAGGGTGGCCTGTAGCATGCTACAAATTGTAGAGCAGTTTTGCCTATGGTTAATTGCACGTGGATGGTTTCCGATGCTTCATGCGTTGCCACCAACCTGGAGGTGTGGATATCCTTGATGAATATGGATACACCCCCTCCTTTTGTGGTGTGGTCCAGGTTTTGGGGCCAGAACGCATGATATGAGGTAAAACCTGATAGTGCCGGGGTGCTCTCAGGAGCCTTGAACCAGGTTTCAGTCACAGCACAGACATCGATGTTCTCCATACTGAGAAGGGCCTCGAGTGCATGCATTTTGAGATTTAGACTTCTGGCATTGAGCAGCATTACCCTTAGTTTCTTCCCCATTTTTGTTTTCTAGGGTGGTAGGTTTAGAATTTGAGCCTTGCCTAAAAAAGGCACTATGGAGGTGGCAAGAGCTTTAGCCAATATCCAGAATCCCAGGGGTGACAGGTGCAAGCCGTCCCTTGCGAAGCAGCGTGGCTTGTCAAGCATGTCATCCCAGGCAGAAAGACACTGGATCCCCTTTGAATGACACCAGAAATTAAGCCAATTGTTAAAGCTGATCATCTTGTCTCTATGTTGTGGCATCATTCTTGGTGAAGGAAGGATGCTGCGCAGGGTCAGGGTCATACCTGCCTGGGCTATATAATCAGAGAGCTCCTCTATGTCTCTTTTCATGTAGTCCAGGGAGGTACGTCTCAGGTCGTTCACACCAGCATGGACAATGACTGAGTCATATTTGTACTTGCTGTGGAGTGACCCAAGTGCTTGTGTTATGTGGCGGATTCTAGTGCCCGATAGGCAGCTTACTGTGACCCTCTCCTTGTTCAGCCTGGTGAGTGGGACGTCAGTGTGTCTGACTATGGAGTCACCTATGACAAGTATGTTTGGTGTTGTATTTGGCCTTAAGGGCTGTGACTGCTTTGCACACTGATTTTGTGGTTTATGTGTTGCTTGTGGTGTGTCATGAGGTGGCGGTTGCTTGGGTGTCTGCTTTGCAGGCCTCTGCTGTTTAGGTAAATTTTTGCTCAGAGCCTCTGAGTATGTCTTTGTGTGTTTATGCGTTTGATTCATTGTTGTGATAGCTTTATGTGAGACTGGTTTTATGGTGTGTGTAGTTGCCTTCTCCTCCTGTCTGGTCTTGCCAGTCCTGAGTTGAGAGAGCTCAGCCTCCAGGTTGGCTAAATAGCTGCATCTCTCGCAAGTATTTGTGTTATGTGGGAGGAAGAGAGGGTTGTCTGTGTACATGAGGCAATTTTAACATTGCCTCAATATTCCCAGATTCACCAACTGGACAGGAGGGGACACCAGCATCTGGCCCTTTGACATGCTAGAGAAATTAAGAAGTTTGGGGTGTAACTGAATGAGAGAGGACTTAGTAAGGAAGTGGGTACTCCTGGGGGGGGGGGGGGTCGCTAGTGAGGGACTTTGTATAATACAAAAGTGCTAAGCCTGAAAAGAAGATGCTTTTAAGACAAGTGCTGAGCTTTTTTTTTTTTTTTTTTTGGAGAAAAAAAAAAAAAAGCTTTTTAGGAACAAGTACTGCGCTTTTTAGTTAAGGGATATACTTAACATTAGTTAGGAAACTAAGCAGGGAGAATCACTTAGGCGAAGTAGTGCATAGTTAGTAATACTTCCGCAATGAGAGTTGCAGCTAGGAATGTAACTACTTAAAGCGAAGTTGTGTTGTTAGAAGGGATATGTTAACAGAGTTAGTACGTACAGATAAATTGTATAAGTAATGCTAAGTTAATAATTAACCTAATAATATTAATGTGACGCTGTTTATCACTGAAACTAACTACCAAATTGACCAACTTAATGGTTAAAAGGGGCACAGGACTAGCCCACCTACCTGAATAACTAAATAAATAAGCATCATATCTACTTTGCCATGTGCACTTTTGGACACCATATGAGAAGAGAGACATCAGGCTGCTTGCAGGAGTCCTGAGGAAATCTACCAAAAAGATCCATGAGGGAAAGGAATATGACCAGATACGTGATAAGCTAGATCTCTTAATACTAGAGCCTAGAAGAAATGGGAGGGGCAAGATATGGGACATGTGAAAGGTCATTGTAAAACTGTGGGGTTGCATGGCTACAGGCATTAGATTTTAGATAACTAACTACTGCATGGATATTTGAAAGCACTTCTTCACACAAAGGGTTGCTAACCAATAGAATGGGCTTCCATAATGCAAGTTGGAGAAGAAATCCAAAAGGGCATTTGGGAGAGCATGGAACAGGTAGAGAAAGACTGAATGTGAAGGTTGGGATACAGGAGACCAAAGCAGACAGACATAGTCTCTCCTTCTAAGAATGTAATATAATGAAGTCCATACTAGGATGTGCATTAATTAAAAAAGCAATCAATGGCCATGATAGGGGGTGTGCAGTGTGCAGGTTTTGCCTGTGAGTGCTGGAGTTAGTACATAATGATGAAGCCTAATTAGTCTGATTAAAAACACAAGAGGTTAAAAACTGGGAAGCCCACATTCACCACTGATTATTGGCACTGGGCATTTATCTTATTAGTTACTTACACATGAGGAAAAATTTGAAACTTACTTGCTCATGTTTGTAATGAAGGGCCACTTAGTTTAATTCAACTACCAAATCTTATTGTGTCAGAAACACATCAATAACATTTTATTATTATTATTATTATTACAGGTTCATAGGTTCATAGGTAGGTACTAGGCTATTGGCCCTAGTGCCTATACAAGCCTAGCCAAAAAGGTACTCTGGCTTTCGCCACCCAAGAAAATTATTTTCCTGTGGCCCTGTCAAGCAGAACCACAGAAGTGATCCCCGGGGTGAATTTCCTATTACCCATCCAATCATCAAGATTTTTCTTGAAGAGTGCTAATGAGGAGCTGTGTTTGATATAGATAGGTAGTCTGTTCCAGAGTATGGGAAGTCTCTGAGACAGGAATCTATCCCTCCAGCATGTTCTGTTTATTGTGGTGACAAGGTTTAGGTCCCTAGAGCGTGTAGCTCGGGGGGACTGGGATTTCTTTAAGTGGAGCATGTCCAACAGCTCTGGGTTTGACATAGCTTTGTATGTTAGGCAGAGATTGCCTCTGAGTAGGCGATATGCGATGGAGTAAAGCTCGAGTTTTTTGAGATGGTCTGCGTAAGGCATCTGTTTGAGGCCAGTAATCCTCTTTGTGAGGTATTTTTGCGGCCTTTCCAGTTGTTGTAGATGTCTTGTGAGGTACATACCAAAAGGGGCGTTGTACTCTATAATGGGTCTAATGAGTGATGAGTAGAGGGGAACAATGACCTCTTTTTTTCTGGATGAGAAACCTTTTGTGATGAGGTGTGCCACGTAGAAGGATTTCCTGACCACTGTGGCGATGTGATTATCAAAGGAGAGACTACTGTCTGCCTGTGTCCCAAGGTCTCTTATCACACTTTTGGTGTTAAGTAGACTACCGCCTATGTGGTAGTTCATGGGTACAGAGTTTTTACCAAAGAGGATGACAATGCACTTTTTGGCATTGAGCTTGAGACCATGGCTTTGACACCAGGCATCTGTCTCAGTGAGACCCTTTTGTAGGAGGTCCACATCGTTAGGAGTTTCGATTATGGCTCCTAGTTTGTAGTCATCTGCAAATTTAGCTAGCCAAAGATCTTCTGTGTTAGCCTGTACTTCAGAGAAGTAGATACCAAACAGGAGAGGACCCAGACTGAACCCTGTGGTACTCCACTTATCACTGGTTTGAAGTCTGATTTGGAGTCTGCTACTTTCACAGTGTGGGTTCTGTCAGTAAGCCAGTTGACAACCCATCTTGTGACATAGGGATTTATACCTAGTTTAGTGAGTTTATCTATAATTCCAGAGTGGGGGATGGTGTTGAATGCCTTGGCGAGATCTAGATAGGCTGTGTGAATTACCTTACCCTCATCTATGGCTTTGGTGACTACCTCAAAGAAGTCTATCAGGTTTAGGAGACATGATCTGCCTTTTACAAACTCGAACTGTGTGGGGTCCAGAGTTTGGAGATCTCCAATGTCTTTGTTTATGAGTTCCATGATGATACATTCCATGGCCTTGCAGACAAGGCTCGTCAGGCTAATGGGGCGGTAGTTCCCGGGGTCTGTTGTGGCCCCCCCCTTTGTGGAGTGGGATAACCGTCATGGTGTGCCATTCAATGGGCACAAAGCCTGAGGTAAGGCTATGATTGAACATGATACTTAGGTGGGGTGCCAGTTCATTCTGTAGTTTGTGTAGAAGGCAGCCTGGGATGTTGTCAGGTCCCATGGATGCTGTGTTCTTGGCTTTGGAGAGTAAGGTTTTTACCTGTGCAGCCATGATTACAGGAACTTTGCATTCTTCCCGTATAAAGATGGGCCTTTTAGGGGGTGAGAGGGGGGTAAAGTTAGCACTGAGCCTATCTGCCAGGATGCTGGTAATATCAGTTGGTTCTGTATATTTAGTACCATTGTGCTGTAACTCAAAGCAGATCTGAGTGTTGCCATTGAGATTCTTGACATGGCTATAGAATGCTTTGTGGTTGTCTTTAGAATCAGTGGCGATTTTGTTTTCATAACTAGTTTTGGAGGATTTTATGAGGGATCTCAGCTTCTTACTGAGGCTGCCCAGGGAGTTCCTCCATTCGTGGGATTTTTACTCTTTTTTGCAACAGTTTCTTTCTTCTGTTGTAGAGTTTGTTTATGGCAGGGGACCACCAGATTGGCTTCCTGTTTTTGGAGGATAGCATCTTGGTTCTGTTAGGGATAATAACACGATCCATGCACTCGTGTAAGTGCTTATAAAGTGCATTTGTGTAGGATTCAGCAGTCATACCTCTATTGTCTATCTGCATGGGTGTCGTGAAGTTTGCCACTTCTGTCTTAAGAAGCATGAAGTTGGCTTTGGAGAAATTTTTTACGGTTCTTTTCCTAATGGGGGGGTAGGAGTGAGATGTGGATGTCTAGGGTGATTAGCTGAATATTATTATTATTATTATTATTATTATTATTATTATTATTATTATTATTATTATTATTGTTATTATTATTATTATTATTATTATTATTATTATTGTTATTATTATTATTATTGTTATTGTTATTATTATTATTACTGCTACTATGGGATTGTGTCACACCTCACTCCTTATAAGGAGTAACAAGTTTATAGCTATAAGATTTGGCCTCTGATTGGCTGGACACTGCAGTCCACAGTATAATCAATATTAAAGCATGTGTATAATAGGGATTATATACTTAAATTAGCCGTTCACAAACTGAAGTGGTTTACAACATTTGCTGAATAGCTCTAAGTAAAATATTGGAGAAGAAAATATGACAGAAGATTTTAACCTTGCATATCAACAGACCTTATGTATAGTTAAATGACCTGTTTCATCTTTGAAAATAATAGATATTTTTTCCTTTAGTTTATCCAAATCAAAAGGTAAAAAAAGTCACACAGACAAACCATTCAGTAAAAAAAAAACACCCAAGCTCACTATGTGATACCTTAAGCTTCCTGTAATGGAGGTCCATGGTATATGCAAATGACCCCTTAAGGGCATCTGAATGTCCATGACTTTTTTTTTACTTTTTAAGTCTTTATGGTTACATTCAGGCTTTATTAGGGTTTGGCTTTATTGGCTTGAATGTAACCATAATGACTTAAAAAGTAAAAAAAAGTCAGGGACATTTAGAAGCCATGTAGCTGAAACACTTAATGTCTTTAAGGGATAACTTGCATATGTCCCATGGGCCTCCAGTGCAGGAGAGTTAAGGTATCATACAGTGAGAACTAGCTTGGCTTGGTTTTTCTTGCATTTGTTTTCCTTTAGTTTATACCATTTAGTCATTTTCAAGAAAAAATGCTTTGCAATTCTAATAATTATTGTTATGGAGTATATTTTGAGTGCATATGTTAATGTTCAACATCTCAGGTTTACCAGCTAAGGCATGAAACTTCAGAACCACATGATTGATAAACAGGTTACCCAAGCAAGTTTCTCCCTCTACCTGCTGAATGAGACTTTTGTTCCTCTCTCTGTAGTAACGTTTATAGTCTTTTGTGATGTCAAATCCTGAGGAAAAAAATTGCAGTTATATGTAGGTTAACATTCTTATTGCAAACCTAAGCATTTTTAACATTTCACATCCTAGTTGACCCACTTGTTAATGCATTTAGCCTTGTTGAAAATACCCAATTTAAAGATGTTTGTATGCCTTTTTTTACAGGAGCTTTGCACTGTTGAAGACCCCTTTGATGAATTCACATCAAGACATAGCTTGGAATGGAAATTTTTATTCCTGGACCACAGGTAAGAATTTTCTTTCTTTCTTTCTTTTTCTTTTTTGACAGTGAATTTGAAGTTGCTGGGAAAATGAATATGAGCAGGAGTTAGCATCAATTATTATTTAAAGTGTTAGGAAACGTAACCGGGTATATGAAGGAGTTCTAAGCTCCATATAAGATGGCTCGTTGTACTAACATTTTTGCAAATACATTTTACTTTAGGCTTCCCGTTATTTTCTGTTTGACTTCAGCTTTTTCAAAATTTGAAAATATCAGGTGCGTGTGTGTGTGTGTGTGTGTGTGTGTGTGTGTGTGTGTGTGTGTGTGTGTGTGTGTGTGTGTGTGTGTTTAAGGGAAAGGAACCTTTCTTGGAGTTAAATATATGTGCTTCGACCAAAAATATCCATTAACTTTTCATTCTGGTTTAATATTTTTGTATACCCATCTTCCATAAGAAACTAAATATAAATTAATAGTGTTTGGCAATTCACCAGGTGTTGTAACCTGCAGTGACTCAGTACAATATCTTTAACTAAATAACGATTATTGCAGATGCAGGAAGGCTACAGGGAAGACTTACTCACACAGAAGTCTTCTGAGTACAACTGTCACATGACGCACACAGCTACCACTGTGCTGAGCTCTTTTTAAGAGGAGTACTTTTATTACGGCTTCAGATATTACTATACATGACATCATTCTTAATCTAAAAAAATAATAATTGTATATCATTCTGTTAGATATTGTGTTCAAAACATCTGATGTATGCGATACAGTACGACTTTGTCAGCAAAGTATAGAGGTCCTTCACTACAAACATAAACTAGCAATGGCCTCATCTCCCCTCTTTTGTAAATGAAACTGAACATGCACTTTCATGTTGATGAAGTTATGTGCAGTCTAAAGATCTGAATGGCTTTTTAATCAACATACCAAACATGCGTACATTTACAGCTATCAGTCCCACAAATATCACTTACTTTAAATTCACCATTGCAATTATCATTAGAAGGCCAAGGATTCACAGCACTCATCTATCTGAGACCTAGCCAACACATCATTAGTGAGATTATGAGCAGTTCCATGAGCAAATTTAGAGGTTATGTTCTGAACAGAGGAAAGTTCAGGACTCACTGAAAGATCTCCCAGTTCAGTTACATTTTGTACTTCTCTAAGTCAGGACATTTCCGAAAATGTCTTTTTTTTCTTTTCTTTCTGATCTTGTTATCCTGACCTTGTATCCAAAATGATCTATCAAAGTTGGCTGCCAAAGTGTTGTATCTTATTATTGACAAAATTCTGATGTGGCACTTTTATGCTTTATTTTTCCCCTTCTTTTAGTAAACACAGATTCTTTGCTATGTTAAACTTTCTGTTCCCTGTGACTTCAGCATAGTAGGTGAATCAACGACTGCCTATCACCAGGTACCCACAGTGAGAAAGAAATCATTTGCTTTGATTTAAACATCAACAGTTGGACTGTGAAACACCACATCCATCTTATCTGAAACACAGAACATCTCAAATGTAATCTCTGAAGTAAACAAAAATCATAATTTCGAAAAATGACTGTAACAAAAGATAGAAAATAATTATATTTATAAGGAGGCTTCACCCCTTCAGTGTGGGGTCTGTCTATATACCCTTGAACCTTAATGTGGCACAGACTTGGAGAAAAGGATGGTATGCAAAAATAATAGTAATGATAATAGTAAATATAATATTAATAATAATAATAATAAATAAATAGATGGATAGATAAATAATCTCACTTTTTTCCAATTTTTGCAGCCCTGCAATCTTGCCATAAAATATAGCACCTGTAACAAATCAAGAGCCACCATACTAAAGTATTGACAACATGTAAATACAGTTCTATATCTGAAATATCTCAAGATCTTATAAAACACACAATCAACAGACAGGTTCCATTTAGCAGCTGAGCTGGAGATAATCCTTTTCACTGTAATCGAGTATATTATGATATTCCAAGACGAATAAGTAACTATCACTTAATCACTAGAATTCAGATAGTCAGTTTTCTTTATCAAACACTCAGCTTTGGTGATAACACGATTCATTCCAGAGCTATCTGGGAGAAAATTCCTTCCTGATGTATTACAACATCTCCCCTGCCAATGCTAGTACACTTAACAGAGGAGTATCCCGACTAGAGAAGGAGTACCCCAAACAGAGGACTACCCCAAACAGAGGAGTACCCCAAACAGAGGAGTACTGCAATCAGAGAGGTACCACAATGATGTGCACTGTCTGCTTCTCTTCTCTCTCTTTATCAATGATCTTTCTCTATGGTTACTAAGCGTAACCTGGTTATGTACCCTGATGTCGATCTTGTACAGCAAACCAGTACAACATGCTCTGAGCTGCAAGACAATTTCCAGGATAGCTTTGCACAGCTATAAAACTGGTCATCCTCTAACGAGCTTTACCCCTCCTCAAAAAAAAAAAAAAAAAAAAAAAAAAAAAAAGACAATGTCATGGTTTCTCCTCAGCTAAGAAACTGTCTACTATTCTACCTATTCTGTTAAAAGATCACAGAGGAAACTCCATCCCTAGTGTCACTGAACAGAAATATGTAGGTCTGATACTTGACCCAACTCTTTCTTTTACTACGCACATCAACAATATTATTAATAAAGTCCTGATTCGACTCAAGCTATTTATGACAGTGGTCATTTTCTCTCACCAATTGCTTGTTCAGTGATTTGCCAAACGCATATGAATACCCAGACCTGAATTTGTCTTCTCAAGTATCAGTGCCGGTGTTAGCATTCTGGGGACCCCCAGCAGATGTCAAGTTGGGGGCCCCTACTTATTTCCAGTTTACATATCACCTCATCACTGCCACCCCTCCTAAGCAACCTCTTAATTCATGCTGCAATTTTTTAGAAGTAGCAATCACAGACTGACCTGTAGCTACAGTGGTCTTACATTACAACAGGCCTATGTAGCACACTATGTAGGCCCATCTGGAATTTAGTTGCACCAATGATACATTGCAGCAACTCTATATACAGGTCTGGACTTTGTGAAATGGTGCTCTGAGCCTACTGTTTCATCACCTCCGAACATACACATAGAGACACACACACACAACCAACCATACCCTCAAGTCATCCCCTGCCCCCCCCCCCCCAATCTTGGGTTCCCTATACCACGTACATTACTTTTTTCTTCCCTTTCGTACATATTGTCTTACTCTTCAGCTTTTTCAAGAAGCCATGCCTTTTTATATGCTTTGAAGTGCGTTTTTAAGTTTTTTTTTACACAACCTTTTTATCCAATGATAGCTTGAACAGAAACTGTGATTAAGGAAAGAAACTGTGTTGCTGTTCAGCTTTAGTTTTCTTTGCATCCTTTCAACACAGCTTTTTTGACCAAGTACAGCAATGACCATTTAAGAAATAACTCAGTAAATCCAGAGCCCCTAGAAGCCATTGGGTTATGTATGCTCTGAAATACATTTAGAACATTTTCCCAACATTTTAATCCAATAGTAGCCTAAATAAAAATCAGGATTAAGAAAAGAATTTCAGTCTTATTTCTTTTTTGTTTGTTTTATTTCAAGGAAGATATAAGTTGTAACAAAGGCTTAATGCTCAAAGATGACAAAATAGTAACTCACAATAAACTCACAAGCCAGTTGTTGTCTGGATACACAGATCCTATCTGGGAACTGCCTGCCTATGCATCCCTTTGGTGTTAGACTAGGATGAGGTTCAAATTGTCACAGGCAAGTCTCCTCACGACTCAACCCAAACTGTCAAAGGCAGCTACCTGTATACATGCTTGAAGTGTAATTGTGAGGAAACTGAAAAGAGGAAATGATGATTATGGTAATGCATTCTTCTTTGCTGCTCTTAGACAGGACAATGCCCCTGCACAAGCTATAATAACTTTCTTTGTACACCTCTGAGGTCTGTGTGAAAAGTAAAAAAAAACAATGACCACAGTGTCCTCAACCCAACCACAAACTATAATAACCTTATGTGCACTCTTCTAAGGTTTGACTGTGATGAAAATTAAAGTAAAAACTGCATGATCACCCCCCCCACACACACACACACACATATAACCTACAGCAGTTTTCTGTACATACACATCTGAGCAGGGCTATTTTTAGAATGTGTGCAGGTGCCATTATCAGCCTTATCCTGCCAGGGTCATATCACAGCCCTGTTTAGGTTAAAGGGCATAATCAGAAAATTAATACATTTGTTCCTCCTCATTTTTCCAACCAGCCACAGCTTGTGTAGGGCACCCACACAGACAAGGGTGACTAAAGGAGCCCCCTGTATCCAGTTATAGATTCTGGGGAGTGGGTCCCCAGACTATTAGAAGATCTAAGTGTCTGAATGTTCTGTGATATATTATGTTCATTACCTTTGAAATCTACATTTTTTACTGATACCCAGAAGAATAATCTATGTGTCCTGGCATTATTGGGTGTGTGCACATATAAAAATCAGTGATATTTTTTACATACACACAGACGCGCACACACACACACACACACACACACACACACACACACACACACACACACACACACACACACACACACATGCATAAACCATAGCAATACTAGTTTTGTACTTATTTCAGCAATAGATTGTGCAACACTGGTGCTGGCATACCAGATCAGTGGCTGCCATTTAACAATCGTTAAACAGCAGCAGGGGTAAGTCATTTTTATTTACCTCATTGGGAAATAATTGCAGGGGTAAGTCATTTTTATTTACCTCATTGGGAAATAATACAAATCTGTCACTGGCCCTGATTTCACAGACTTTTCCTGATTTTTCTCATAATTTTGCTCTATCCTTTGAAAATGTTTGATTTGCTTGTAAATCATTCAGGATTACAGACAGTTAATGAATCCAGACATCCGAGTTTCATGCTTAATGTACAAAAATGCATGCTGATGCAAAAGGTGTTACACTATTAACTTTTTAATTGAATTAGAGTAATATTTACAACTTGTTCCTGATTTTAAACTTTATCCTGCTATTATATGTACTGCACTGAATTCTTCTACAGAGAAGCTAAAAGTTGTAGGATCTGGTGTTCTGCCAGTAATTAAAAAACAGCCTGAAAGGGAAAACCATCCCTGAAGATCAGAAGCATCAGCTTTTCTTAAAATCCAAAGTTTGCACTGGTATTAATCACTGCTGATTTCCCTAGTGCCTATCTTGTTTAAGTTCATTAAAGCCGAAAGATACAACAACAACTAGCTTTATCCTAACAGAGTCATATCACAAACCTATTCGGGTTAAAGAGTGTAATCAGGAAATTAATGCATTTTTTTCTCCTCATTTTACCCAAACAGCAGCAGCTTTTGTGGGGCCCCCACACAGTCAAGGATGGTTAAGGGGGCTCCCTTGAAGCCACAGGAATTGCAAGCAGCTAAGCTAGCTATGTTGTTAGTTTTAGTCAAGTGAATGTCCACTAACAGATTTTAACTAAGCCAGGGGTGCTATGTCAGTTGTAAAATATTTAATTAAGCTGTGAAGCCTGTTGCTCGATAAAACATTGTTACTATAACCAGAGAGACCTTTTGAATTTTAAAGGCAATATAAATAAGAATTATTACCCATTTGGTTTATTAAGTACACAGTATGCTGTACTGGCTTTTGTTGGTTTGACAGACATGTTACAAAATATCAAGGTAAGACAACTTGGTGTGGTTGGACCGCCCCCCCAAAAAGGGGGCCCCCAGTGACCTCAGGGTTCATGGGTGCCTAATCCCGGCTATGCAAGTATCATAATGCATTCAGTCCACAGTGCCCAGAGAATGCAGATTGCTGATGTATTCTGGTAGCAGACTCCTTGCAGCACCATCACAAACTACTTGAGAATGTTAACTTGCTATCCATACCTAAAGAGTAACCCTTTTTCTTAATACACAAATCTTTAAGGAATTAAATCCAGGCTACTGCACACCCTCCCCATAAAGACTTAGAAGCTCACAATATTATTTTATCCTCCATTGTCACGGCCTTCATTTAAATCCATTATAGTGGAAAGAGTCTTCTCTAGACTGGGACCTGCAATCTGCAACTACTTGCCTATTGAAGTTACAAATAAGAAACTATTAGAGGCTTTTAAGATGCTCATAAAGAAGATCCTCTGATAGAATTTATCTGCAACTGCTGCCATGACTATGGTTAATTTCACATAACTGTACTGGTTAGGTCCAAGGCAAAATCTATGCTCTTGTCACTTTAATAACCATATTATATTTTGTATGCATTTATATATTGTATGCTTTTATAAATATGCATTTGCCAGTTTTATTGTAACTCTCTGCTGACTCATAGTTAATTACATGCTGTGTTTTGCATGTTTGTTAATGTTTTACAATGGGATAAACTATTGTATTTCTACTCATGGAGGTCAGGTCATAGCTGAAAGAGTCAGTAGAGTAGCCCACCTATCCAGTTATCAAACAGTATGGAAACAATTAAATTAATAATGATTGTGTGTATACATATGTGTATGTGTATGGTTGACATTCCTTTGTTTGAATGTTTTTTCTTTGGAGCAGGATAAAGGCTGGATTGTGTTATTGAAAATCAGAGCAGACTGGCTTTTCCATCTGTGAGATTGGGGTAGAGTGGGGACTGGAGAATTTGTGTTTTCCCCACTGCAGTATAATGTCAGAGTTGGCATGTTTATTTACCTGAGGGTATGGAGAGCTTGCCCCCCTGCGAAAACACTTGATTAGGTACATTTTTTGTGTTTTTCAATGAGTTTTCATTCAAGCACTTGAGCTCAATAGTTTGTAGTTCAATATGTTTTTTTTTTCTGATTTTGAAACATACAGCCATATCTATATCTATCATGTCTATATGTCTGTCTGTCTGTCTGTCTAGCTATCTATAAACTAAAGGATAAAAAGGTCACACACACAAAACAAGTTACAGTTTTCACTGTGTGATACCTTAAACCTCCTGTAATGGAGACCCATGGGATATATGCAAATGACCTTAAGTACATCAAGTGTTTCAGCTAAGGCTTCTGAATGCCCATGACTTTTGTTTTTTACTTTATAAGTCTTTAAGATTAAAATCAAGCTAATAAAACCAAGTATTTCTCAGGCTGACTGAGAAACCTGCACAATGAACTTGAGATAAAACGTCTTGTCGGTTATGCTTGCCTAGTCAGCCTTATCATGACAAGTGATTTAGAAGATGTATTTGCGTTTATTCATCATCAGCACCAGTATATGGATAGTTTTCATTATCACAGTATTAATTTAGTCAAATAAAGAGATAAACTGTTTTTCCAGTTATTTAAGCAATAGCACCTGTGTTACTTCCATGTCCAGCTGTGTTCTGAATGTGAAATTTACCTGTAGCATCACCATCTTCTGTAGTGACAGATATGCATCATCTAACAGTAGAGGCTTCAGATTCTGCTGTTCTCTGCATGCATCAGGCCATGGTGACAGGTCCACCCTCTGTAACACACTAATACATTACAAAAATGATCCATCTGTGATGCATGCAGTCCTAGTAATATAATGCATGAATTACCATCATGTAACATCTCTGTGCAGGTATTACAGTACATGACATTTGCTTGGTGGCAGTAGGAGTCTGTAAGTTTATCAAATCTTCCCTTTAAGTGTGTTTTTAATATTTTACATCTGTCTACTCCTACCTTCCTCTTCATTCTTCCTCCTCATATCCCATGCCCTCCTGAATACCACTGTGGATTCCTTCTCAAAGACCCCTTTTAGTAGTCCATTTCATATGCCCGCAGCCCTGTCTGTGACAAAACATTATTTCAGAAATCCATGGACTAGTTAGTACCTGCTTCTGCTGCCTACACCTCCTCTTCCTCCTTCCTGTTTAAGACAACCTTTGTCATCTTGCAGCAATGATTTTCTACATCAGTATGGTGTCTCCCTGTGTCTTCTGCTCTTTAGTGATAAGTAAATCTCTAGTCATATAATCTCCTCCCCATCCTATATATCTGTCAAACCATTTTCATCTGGGTTCTGTCAGCAACCTAATGTCCCTTTCCTTGTATGGCCCCCAGAAATCAGTTGTCAAAGAAAGGACTGTCTGGGGTCCTGTAATATTTACACTTTACCTGTTTGCTTCTGGAGTCTATTCTTTTGAGAAGATGCCCCAGCATTCTATTTGCTGATGCCATCGGCCTTTCACTCTGCTCTGCTTAGTCTAATTCAGCTGTGCTAAGCATCTCATATTCATTTATAGCCCTCCTGTCATTGGTTCCACTGCCTCTCAGGCTGTATCGTCACACCAGGGTCATTCTAGGGCAAGTGGAGTTCTTTGCACTTGTTTACACTGAACCTAAATGACCACTTCCTGCCCCTTTGTTCAGCTCTTATGCAGGTTTGTCTTGCTATCCTTCACTGATTTGCCTATTTTTGTGTCATCCATGATAAGGTTAATCCTGTTCTCAGTTCATTCTATTATGTCAGAAATTAGCACATTAATAATCACTAGATCCTTGGTCATCTTCTGCAGTACTCTTAGCCACTTTTTTATGCTACACATTGTCTCTGTCACCACATCTGTTTACATACTACTCTTCACTCACATAGCAGTTTTGTACTTCATTCTAGGTTCTAGCCCCATCTCTTCCAGTTTTCCTATCAGCTGACTTTGCAGGACTAAGAAAAAGCCTTGTTGATGTTCAGGAAATCATGTCTGCTAGAATTCCTTCGTTAGGTCCAAATATAATCTAATCACTGAACTGGAGCTTGGACTGGATTGGGGAGGTTCTTTGGGCCATAAATCCATTATGATTGCTGTCTTGGAGATTATCCTTCTCTTGGAAAACAACAAGCTTTTCCCCAGGATTGTTTCTATTACTTGTCCTTCCACGTGTGTTGGGCTACTTGGTCTACAGCTCCCCAGATTTTCCCTGCGTCTTCTTTTGTACAGTGGTGCCATATGTGTCCTCCTGCCCTTAGGCACCTCTGCAATAAGCTATCATTTGGTCAAGATTTCTAGCAGGGGCTTTGCAAGCACACTGAGCAGATCCCTGAAGATTGTGTGAGGTAGCCTATTTAGCTGTTGTATGTTATACTCATAAAGGCTGCGAGTTTCATGTCCAGTCCATCCCTCTCATCCAGGTATCCGCCCGCTGTTCTTCCCGGCCTACACTACCTACCTTCCAACATGGATCCCTACTTTTGCTTTCCGTCATTAAGAGAGACGTTACTTCTTTCTTTGTGCTTTTTGATTTTCTTCCTTTCTTTGTTCAGCCTAGACAAGTTTTCCTCTCTTTCTCCTTCCTGCAAAATGCCTGAAGAAGGTCTTGTTTCTTCATTGTGATTCACAACTTGTAAGCCCAACACAGCTCAACGAGTCAGGAACCACGATAGTACTGCAGTTAGTTTCTTTTATTAAAAAACCATGCACCAACGATGACACTATTAGTTGAGCGCTTTCATCTAGTGAATCTAGATTTCTTCAGAACATCAGACAAACTGTTTGAATACACTTTAAATACCTTAATTTCCCACCTTTTTCTAAAAACAATTACCCAATTACATACATTTAACCCTATGCATCACTTATGCAGTAAAATATCCATCTCAAACTTGATTAACCATCTTGTCCTTTAACTCTATTGCAAACTTACTGCATAATGTGCTGTTGTTAAAATATAACTTGGAAACACATCAGTATTCACAAATGAATCATATTATTACTGTATGTGCAAATACTGCTGTTATGGATTAAAAAATATATAACTAAAATATATATGTTATACTAAAAAAAATACAAAATTTGATAAATAATTTGATAAAAATGCAGTACAAAAAGAATCAACCAACACAATAACTGTTGTTACATACATAGTGATAGCTTATCTTGTATAATATCTAACATTTTTTATTTGCCTCAATATTTCCACAAATTTTGTATTTTTTTTAGTATAACATATATATTTTAGTTATATATTTTTTAATCCATAACAGCAGTATTTGCACATACAGTAATAATATGATTCATTTGTGAATACTGATGTGTTTCCAAGTTATATTTTAACAACAGCACATTATGCAGTAAGTTTGCAATAGAGTTAAAGGACAAGATGGTTAATCAAGTTTGAGATGGATATTTTACTGCATAAGTGATGCATAGGGTTAAATGTATGTAATTGGGTAATTGTTTTTAGAAAAAGGCGGGAAATTAAGGTATTTAAAGTGTATTCAAACAGTTTGTCTGATGTTCTGAAGAAATCTAGATTCACTAGATGAAAGCGCTCAACTAATAGTGTCATCGTTGGTGCATGGTTTTTTAATAAAAGAAACTAACTGCAGTACTATCGTGGTTCCTGACTCGTTGAGCTGTGTTGGGCTTACAAGTTGTGAGTTGTGTTGTGGACTTCAGGAACTTTTGTGTGAGTTTCTTCATTGTGATCCCTTCTGCTAACTCTCTTTCAACTTCAGCCCTTTTTTTATCATTTTGTTAGCCTCCTTGTATGATGCCTCCCCTACTGCGCCACCTCCTCCTTTCCATATCATGTAGGCCCCATTGTTTTGTCTGAATCACCTACCTTATTCCTACGCAGTCATTTTAATGTTCTCTGTTCAATGTTCACCTCTTAGTCCAAGTCCAAGTTTATTTATGTGCTTTCCAAGCACCATAACAGTAAAACTATATAAAATAAAACAAATGAAAAGACATACAACAAAAACATCATAATAGTAAATGGCATAATGACAAATGGGTAGGCAAAAGGTTAAAAACATGTGCTGGGTAATAAAACTGAGGACTATACCTAGCATAATGCCAACAGCACAAAATCATTTATAAATTAAATATGATAACGGACTGAGACCATTCAAAGATAAGATAGAAATGGTTGGATAACAAGGCTGGTAAGGAGTACTGCATTATAATAAAATGAGGTAAAATAAAAATAATATTAACAATTATTAAAGATAACCGTGGTGGTGGTGCTGCGGTAGCGTTGTCGCCTCACAGCAAGACATTGTCCCTTTCGATTCTCAGTAAGAGCGTCTTCTGTGGAGACATGCGTGAATGGGCGTACCTTCGTTGAAGGTTGTGCGTTAGGGCCGGCAACTCAGCACGTAAAAATCAACTGCCAATCATTAGCGGACCGGAGTTCCGCTGTGGCGACCCCAACAACAACATTAAAGATTAAATGCTAAATAAAGCAGATGAGTTTATGAGACCTCGTAAAACCAGATAATGTGGAAGATCCCTTCATTCACTGAGGAAGAAGATTCCAGAGTAGCCCAAAGATAAAAAGACCATTTCCAGATAATGTTAAAAGTATTGTGGGAACCTCCAACAGCCTGTGGGAAGAGAAAAGTAGAGAGCTTGCTTGACAGTAGGGGACCAAAATCTGTTTTACATATGGGGAACCAGATCATACAAGACTAAATACACCAACAGTAAGACTTTAAAGGCTGTAGTGATGAAATGGTCTGCCATTGTAGATTATACATGATGGAACTAATGCGAAAGCAAAGTACCTGTAAGTGCCTGTACTGAGGAATTCTGAAATGTCTGCAGGTGTTCCAATTTACTGTTGAATAGCCCTATCTAAAGGGAATTGCAGTAAACAAACAGTGAAGAAATTAATGCATGCACCCTTACCAAGAAGCCATCTGGAGGAAGGAGATGCTTACTCTGGGAGATATTTCAAAAGTGAATATAAAAATACTTCGTAAAAATGATACCTGGTCTTGAGGAATCAAAATGTAATTGAAAAATGAGACCAATGTTTCTCACCTTTCCTGCAAAAGCTAACATATTCCTACTGTAAATCATAATAGGGTCAAGCTTTGGATAATAAGGTTCCCTGAAGTTGGCACAAGTAGCCACAGCTGCAATCATGGATGAGTTTAGTTGCAGATGGATAATATTCATCTAGTTTGTATGGACTTCAGATCCTCAACTAATGAATCCACATCTGACAGCATGTCCTGTGAAAATGAGAAATAAAACTGAGCCTTGTCAGTATAGTTGTGATATTGGAAATGTCTCTTTCTTATGAGCTTTCCCAATGGAAACATACATTGAAAGCAATAATCTAACTAAAACAACCTGGTGGATTTCAGATCTGACAGGATAGATTGATGGAGAGTTTATCCCCATAGATCCAGAGTAGGATCAAAGTGGATCAAAAAGGATATTGTGATGTAATGTGACAATTGCCGGGGAGAGATCCTGGAGGGCAAGACTGTACCACTGATTCATTGCCATTAAAGGCCATGCAGACCCAAGTAAGGGGCTGTGTCAGTACTGTCTCTTATGTGGAAAGTAGACTGGAAATAATTAGGGATGGAATCAGAAGTGTAGCTGCCTTTTGTGGCACCTGTTTTTGGTCTCTATGTTGGTGCCCTGCTTTCCCCGTTAGAGCAAAAAACGTCTACTGCTTGTACTGGCAACATCCACCCTCTCTCCCTCCTACCCCAGCTCTTTAATAAAAGACCAAATAAAAGGTCCACAATCTGGAGGCTGGTGCTGTTGAACCCTTCAGCCAGGTCTTATTTCTGCAATTCATTCCCTCCTCAGCAAAGGGGCAATAAAAAATTCGAAATCAGGTACCTGGAGCTCCTGAAATGGTATCATCTCAGTTTCTGCACCCTGCTCCTAACTCTCCTTCCTCAGATTTTACTTGGAGAAAAAAAGAAACAAATATTTTTCTTTTAAAGTGTAGCAAACTTCTTGCTACAAGTGTAGCAATAAGTTGCTACAGTTTACATGGTGCAGGGAATGCTACAGTGCTTTGACCACAAATGTAATACCATATTTTAAAAGCCAGTATGCATTAAACTAAAAGAAGTGATGTGTGCCTTTGATGTTTGGTGGTACCCCTGACATGAGCAATCTGTGCTCTGTTCTGCTCCTGATGTGTACCTTCTGTGTCTGGTGATACCTCTGACATGTGCAGTCTGTGTTACATGCAGTTCCAGGTGTGGCTTCTGTGTCTGGTGGCATTCCTGACATGTGCAGTCTGTGTAGTGTGCTGCTCCTGATGTGTGCCTTCTGTGTGTGTGATAGTACCCTTGACATGTGCAGTGTGTGTTCAGTGATGTCCCTGATGTGTGCCTTCTGTGTGTGTGATAGTACCCTGGACATGTGCAGTGTGTGTTCAGTGATGTCCGTGATGTGTGTCTTCTGTGTTTGATGGTACCTCTGACATGTGCAGTCAGTGTTCAGTGCTATTCCTGATATGCGTCTTTTATGTTTGTTGGCACCCATAACATGTGCAGTCTGTGTTCTGTGCTGCTGCTGATGTGTACCTTCTGTGTTTGTTGGCACCCATAACATGTGCAGTCTGTGTTCTGTGCTGCTGCTGATGTGTACCTTCTGTGTTTATTGGCACCCCTGACATGTACAGCCTCTGTTCAGTGGTATTTCTGATGTGTGCCTTCTGTGTGCAGTGGTAGCCCTGGCATGTGCAATCTGTGTACAATACTCTCTCTTACATGGGCCTGCTTTGATTAGTATTACTGTTGGCATGCTAACACTTGTTCTGTTTAACTAGGTCTGCTCCCAGCATAGGTTAGTTATGCTTAACTATTCATCAAATATGTATTCCTGCTTATTAATACATCTTGCTATGTGCTTGCTTTATGTGTGCTATCCACTGGCATGTGCTGCATTGTTTATTGTTGCTTGCACTACATATTGCCTCTGACTTGTGCTGCTTAGGCTGTGTGTTATTACTCCTGATTTATAACTATTGGGCTGAGTGCTGCCTACTGGGAATGTGGCTATTGAACACAGCTGGTGGCGTTAAGTAAACACTTTTCTTTATGATGTCACCTGGGGTGCAACTGCTGCAAACCGTGCTTCCTTATAATTTGACTGCACTACTGCTCTACCCTTAGTATTTGCTGCTGGACACAGTACTGCCATTGGCAAATGCCTTCTTCACACACACTACTGTACCTTGCATGTTCCTTGTTTATTCAAGTGAAGCCCCCTCATATATGCCTGTTGCATACACTGTTGCCTTTGGCATGTACCTCCTTTACACCATGTTGTCCTGGTACATACCTGCTGACAATGTATTGTCACAGTATGTGTCTGCTTTAATTAGTGAAGCCCTGTGGCATTTTCATGCTCCAGAGTGTGCTGCTCCAGAATGTGCATACTTTAACCAGTGAGGCCCCATGGTATCTTCACACTGCAGTGAGTGTTGCTTGCTTTACTTTGTGATATCCCTTGGCATCTTTATTCTGTACAATGTGCTCCTTCAGAATATGTCTGCTTTACCCACTGAAGCCCAATGGTAACTTCATGCTGCAAAATTTGCTGCTCCAGAATGTGCCTGATTTACTTAGTGATGCCCCACAGCATCTTCATACTAAAAAAATGTGCTGCACCAGAATGTGCCTGCTTTACCCAGTGAAGCCCCACAGCATTATCATACTAAAAAATGTGCAACCCCAGAATGTGCCTGCTTTACTTACAGATGCCTCATGGCATCTTTGTCCTGCACAATATACTGCCCCATAATGTGCCTGCTTTACCCAATGAGGCCCCACAGCATCTTCATACAAAAAATGTGCTACCCCAGAATGTGCCCCATGGCATCTTCATGCTGCAGAGTGCACTGCTCCAGAATTTACCTGCTTTACCCATTGAAGTCTCTTGTCATCTTCATACTGTAGAGTGTGTTGCACCAGAATACACCTGCTTTACCCAATGAAGCCCTACAGTATCTTCATACTAAAAAATGTGCAGCCCCAGAATGTGCCTGCTTTATTTACTGATGCTCCGTGGCATCTTTATCCTGCACAGTATGCTGCCTCAGAATGTGCCTGTTTTACTCAGTGAAGCCCAATGGCACCTTCATGCTAAAAAAATGTGCTGCTCCAGAATGTCCCTGCTTTACCTAGTGAAGTCAATGGCATCCTTGTGCTAAAAAATGTGTTGCCCCAGAATGCACCTGCTTTACCCAGTGAGGCCCCACAGCATCTTCATACTAAAAATGTGCTGCCCCAGAAAGTGCCTTCTTTACCCAGTGAAGACCAATGGCATCTTCATGCTAAAAAATGTGCTGCCCCAGAATGCACCTGCTTTACCCAATTTGGTTCCACAGTATCTTCATGCTACAGAGTGTGCAACCCAAAATGTGCCTGCTTTACCCATTGAAGTCTCTTGCCTTCTTCATACTGTAGAGTGCACTGCACCAGAATTTGTCTGCTTTACCCAGTGAAACCCCATGGTATCTTCATGCTGCATAGTGTGCTGACCCAGAATATGTATGTTTTACCCAGTAAAGTCCCATGGCTTCATGAATCAGGGTACACTGCCACAGAGTGTGCCTGGTTCACACAGTGATGCTCCTTCAGATGTGATTACTCCACCGTGTGCTTTGCTTGGCATGTGCCTTCTATACAATGTGATGCTTTAGCATTTACCTGCTTTACTTAGCAATTTCTATGGCATGCACCTGCCTTACATATTAATACCGCCTGGTATTTGTCTGTTGCACACTATGCTGCTCATGGCATGTGTTTACTGCCCAAAGGGCAGGGAGAGTGGCCTAATGGTTACGGTGTTTACCTTACAAACATAAGGTGCAGCATTTGAGTCTCACAAGGGACAATTGGCTAGGCTTAAAATGGCTCCCATGGGCAGTTAGCCTAGTACTAATCTATGAACCCATAAACCAAAATAATATCCCTGCCATATACTTGCTTTATTTATGTATTGCTTTATTATTTTCAGCCCTGACATGTGCTTGCTGCACATTCCCAACCCTACCATATGCCTGCTTTACTTAGTGATGACTCTGGCATATGCTACCATACATATTACTGCCTTTAGCATGTGTCGTTTGTACACCATGCTGTTAATGGCATGTGTCTGGTGCATGTAGTGCTGTACCTGGCATGGGTTTGCTGCAGACCATGCTACTAATGGCATGTACCTGTTACACATAGTTCTATCCCTGGCATGTGCTTTCTGCACACCCTGCTGCTAATGGCATGTACCTTTTACACCTAGTTCTGTCCCTGGCATGTGCTTTCTGCACACCCTGCTACTAATGGCATGCACCTGTTACACATAGTTCTGTCCCTGGCATGTGCTTTCTGCGCACCCTGCTGCTAATGGCATGTACATTTTACACATAGTTCTGTCCCTGGCATGTGCTTTCTGCACACCCTGCTGCTAATGGCATGTACCTGTTGCACATAGTTCTGCCCCTGGTATATGTGTTCTGCATGCCATGCTGCTAATAGCATGTGCCTGTTACACATAGTGATGTCCCTGACATATGCTGGCTACACATCCACCATGCTGCTCATGGCATGTGCCTGTTACACATAGTGCTGCCCCAGACATATGCTGGTGGCACACCCACCATGCTGCTCATGGCATGTGCCTATTACACATAGTGCTGTCCCTGTCATATGCTGGCTGCACACTCACTATGCTGCTCATGGCATGTGCCTGTTACACAAAGTAGTGCTCCTGGCATGTGACTGCAGCACTTTGAGCAACCCTCAACCAATACCTGTTTTACTTAGTGATTGCCCTGACATATGCCTGCTGTACAAAGTGCCTCCACTAACATGCACTTGATTTATTCAGTGATCCCCCTTGACATGTGCCTGCTGCATATTTTACAGTCCTGGTGCACGTGGCTGCTTTTTTCACTGATGCCTCTTGGCATGTGCCTACTTCATTCAGTAGTGCCCCAGCATGTGCCTGCTACACACACAGTGCTGCCATCAAATGTGACAGCTATGGTTAATGCTTCACCTGGCATGTGCCCACTTCATTCAGTAGTGCCCTAGAATGTGCCTACATTACACAGTGAAGCCCAATGGCATCTTCATGCTAAAAACCTGCTGTCTCGGAATGTGCCTGATTTACTTATTGATGCCTGTTGGCATCTTTATTCTACACAATGTGTTGCCCCAGAATGTGTCTGCTTTACCCAGTGAAGCCCAATGGCATCTTCATGCTAAAAAATGTGCTGCCGCAGAATGTTTCTCTTTAACCAGTGAAATACCCATGGCATCTTCATGCTACAGAGTGTGCTGACCCAGAATGTGCCTGTTTTAGCCAGTAAAGCCCCGTGGCAACTTCATTCTACACAATGCAGCCTTAGAATGTGCCTGCTGTACCCAGTGAAACCCCATGGCATATTCATGCTGCAGAGTGCGCTGCCTCAGAATGTGTCTGTTTTACCCAGTGAAGCCCCATGGCTTCATGACTCATAGTACGCTGCCCCAGAATGTACCTCATTCACACAGTTATATTATTCAGATGTGATTACTCCACCATGTGCTTCGCATGGCATGTGCCTACTTTACAATGTGGTGCTTTGGCATTTATTTGGTTTACTAGCAATTTCTATGGCATGTGCCTGCCTTACATATTAATGCCACCTGGCATCTGTCTGCTGCACTCCATGCTGCTCACGGGATGTGCTTACAGCCCAAAGTAATATCCCTGCCATATACTTGCTTTATTTATGTATTGCTTTATTATTTTCAGCCCTGACATGTGCTTGCTGCACATTACCAACCCTACCATATGCCTGCTTTACTTAGTGATGACTCTGGCATATGCTACCGTACATATTACTGCCTTTAGCATGCGTCATTTGTACACCATGCTGTTAATGGCATGTGTCTGGTGCACGTAGTGCTGTACCTGGCATGGGTTTGCTGCAGACCATGCTTCTAATGGCATGTACCTGTTACACATAGCTCTGTCCCTGGCATGTGCTTTCTGCACACCCTAATGATAATGGCATGTACCTGTTACACATAGTTCTGTCCCTGAGATATGTTTTCTGCACACCCTGCTGCTCATGGCATGTGCCGGTTACACATAGTGCTGCCCCTGACATATGCTGGTGGCACAACCGCCATGCTGCTCATGGCATATGCCTGTTACACATAGTGCTGTCCCTGTCATATGCTGGCTGCACACCCACCATGCTGCTCATGGCATGTGCCTGTTACACACAGTAGTGCACCTGGCATGTGACTGCTGCACTTTGGGCAACCCTCAACAAATACCTGTTTTACTAAGTGATGCCCCTGACATATGCCTGCTGTACAAAGTCCCTCCATTAACATGTGCTTGATTTATTCAGTGATGCCCCCCCCCCCGACATGTGCCTGCTGCATATTTTGCAGTACTGGTGCATGTGGTGGCTTTTTTCACTGATGCCTCCTGGCATGTGCCTACTTCATTCAGTAGTGCCCCAGTATGTGCCTACTACACACACAGTGCTGCCATAAAATGTGAGAGCTGTGGTTAATGCTTCACGTGGCATGTGCCTACTTCATTTAGTGGTGCCCCAGCATGTGCCTACTACACATGCAGTGCTGCCCATAAAAAGTGAGAGCTGTGGTTAATGCTTCACCTGGAATGTGCCTACTTCATTCAGTAGTGCCCCAGCATGTGCCTACTACACACACAGTGCTGCCATAAAAAGTGAGAGCTGTGGTTAATGCTTCACATGGCATGTGCCTACTTCATTCAGTAGTGCCCCAGCATGTGCCTACTACACATGCAGTGCTGCCATAAAACGTGAGAGCTGTGGTTAATGCTTCACGTGGCATGTGCCTACTTCATTCAGTAGTGCCCCAGCATGTGCCTACTACACACACAGTGCTGCCATAAAAAGTGAGAGCTGTGGTTAATGCTTCACCTGGCATGTGCCTACTTCATTCAGTAGTGCCCCAGCATGTGATTACTACACACGCAGTGCTGCCATAAAAAGTGAGAGCTTTGGTTAATGCTTCACCTGGCATGTGCCTACTTCATTCAGTAGTGCCCCAGCATGTGCCTACTACACACGCAGTGCTGCCATAAAAAGTGAGAGCTGTGGTTAATGCTTCACCTGGCATGTGCCTACTTCATTCAGTAGTGCCCCAGCATGTGCCTACTACACACGCAGTGCTGCCATAAAAAGTAAGAGCTGTGGTCAATGCTTCATGTGGCATGTGCCTACTTCATTCAGTAGTGCCCCAGCATGTGCCTACTACACACACAGTGCTGCCATAAAAAGTGAGAGCTGTGGTCAATGCTTCACCTGGCATGTGCCTACTTCATTCAGTAGTGCCCCAGCATGTGCCTTCTACACACACAGTGCTGCCATAAAATGTGAGAACTGTGATTAATGCTTCACCTGGCATGTGCCTACTTCATTCAGTAGTGCCCCAGCATGTGCCTACTACACACACAGTGCTGCCATAAAAAGTGAGAGCTGTGGTTAATGCTTCACCTGGCATGTGCCTACTTCATTCAGTAATGCCCCAGCATGTGCCTACTACACATGCAGTGCTTCCATAAAACGTGAGAGCTGTGGTTAATGCTTCACGTGGCATGTGCCTACTTCATTCACTAGTGCCCCAGCATGTGCCTACTACACACACAGTGCTGCCATAAAAAGTAAGAGCTGTGGTTAATGCTTCACGTGGCATGTGCCTACTTCATTCAGTAGTGCCCCAGCATGTGCCTACTACACACACAGTGCTGCCATAAAAAGTGAGAATTGTGGTTAATGCTTCACCTGGCGTGTGGCTACTTCGTTCAGTAGTGCCCCAGCATGTGCCTACTACACACGCAGTGCTGCCATAAAAAGTGAGAGCTGTGGTTAATGCTTCACCTGGCATGTGCCTACTTCATTCAGTAGTGCCCCAGCATGTGCCTACTACACATGCAGTGCTGCCATAAAACGTGAGAGCTGTGATTAATGCTTCACGTGACATGTACCTACTTCATTCAGTAGTGCCCCAGCATGTGCCTACTACACACGCAGTGCTGCCATAAAAAGTGAGAGCCGTGGTTAATGCTTCATGTGGAATGTGCCTACTTCATTAAGTAGTGCCGCAGCATGTGCCTACTACACACGCAGTGCTGCCATAAAAAGTGAGAGCCGTGGTTAATGCTTCATGTGGCATGTGTCTACTTCATTCAGTAGTGCCCCAGCATGTGCCTACTACACACGCAGTGCTGCCATAAAAAGTGGGAGCCGTGGTTAATGCTTCATGTGGCATGTGCCAATTGTGTATCATACTTCCCACTAAAGTGTCCTCTTTGCGTAATGCTGCCCTTGGTATTTGCTTAAAATGTATCTGCTTTGCTCAGTGCACTGCATTTTTGTGCTGTGCTTATCCTCTGTCTCCTACAACATGCTGCTGTCACCTGTGTATGTCAAAGCAATGTCTCATTCCCAGGAAGACGTAGTCCATAATCCGCATAACACAAATGTATACATACAGGATATTTAATGGTTGGGGATCTGATCTGGTAAGCATACCTTTGTGTGAGAAAGGGTGTGTAATTGCATGAAAGGTGCAATCATAACACAACAGCCATTATTTTTATGTGAATCGTAAAAGTTTCAAAATTGGTTTAGTTGCAGATATAGATGGAGAATATTGCATTGTGTTAAACGATGTTATGATATTTGACTGAATCTTTGGTTTTATTGAAAAAATGTAAAACCTAAATATGTAACTACTAGTAAACAATAGCAATATGTTTACACAACCCAGTCAAATACTCTGTTAACAAAACTGAAACCGCAAAACATCAAAAATAGTCATAACTTCAAAACTGAAAAAAAAGCACTATTAAGACCACCTGTTTTCCCCTAGTGCTGTTAGACTTTTACATGTGACGTGACTTTCCTTAAGTTTAGTTATGCTACACTAGACTGTATGCTGTTTAATGTGTAGGGTATAATAAGACGTGATCTTATGAAAAGCGAAGCATGGCTGCATGGTGCAGGGGGGAGATTCCAACTATGTCCCATTTGACCAGGGATCAACTTGCAGCACAGACACTGGAGAAGTCAGGCAGGAAGAGGAGTAGTGAAAGGCCATGATCCACTTGACTCTCCCTTCTTAGGAGGAGGGAGGGAGGTTTTGTGTGCACTCCAGTGTACTCTAGGTGGTGCTAACTTCCTGATAGAGATCAGGATCTTCACTGTTCATGCCTCAAGGAGTGGGACAGAGATGCCCAGAGGGAATGCCCTTTATGAAGTGAGAGGACATCCTCCACTGCCATCTCATTCCACACCTCTAAACTGGTGCATGTGTTAGGGATGGGGCAATTAAAGGAGAAAACCTTCACCTCTCACCTGATGCATGTATTAGAGATGGGGCAATTAAAGGAGAAAACCTTCATGTCTCACCTGGTGCATCTGGCAGGAATGGGGCAATTAAAGGAGAACACTTTGAAACACCCCGATGGCTGTCTGAATGATAGCCCCTCCCAGACTCTTGCCCATCCACAAAAAGTGAGGGAAAAGTGTGGAGGAATAATAAGAAGCTGTTTTGTTAAGAGGATGTAGCATTTAGAATATAAAGAATTATTATATTAGAACTTTATTGGTACGTGGTTGTTTCAGTTAATGTAGTAGATCTTGATTCCCTTGTTAGCAGTTCACTGCAGATAATTTAATGCTTAATTTACTGACCTCTGTGCACTCTTATTCTTGTTACTCAATCTGAAGAAAACGGGAAATCTACCATTTACTGAATGGTAACCTCGGGAATACAATCTCATTGATCCCATCTTCCTGAATTTACAAGTCCCAAAGTTCTCACATGTGTTAGCCTCAATGCAAGACTGCAGTTGTGCATAGAATTTTTCCATCCTTGCTGGGTGTTTCTTATTTCACTGATGTTTTTGCAACTATAGTGAAAGTATTTATAATTAAGTGGGTGTGGTGACAACTCTCCGACATGCAGGATCCTGATACACAAAAAATGCTTGCGAACTAATGTAATCTACAGTTTTAGAGAATTGTTTTTCTGATGTTTGACTCATCCAATTAGCTGTTAGAAGTTGTATTGTAGGTCATTATGGATCCTAAAGGAGTGCACTGTTTCTTTTAAATGTGGATTAGTGAAGCAACTTTTGTAACTGAAGGGGAGTTTGTGGCATGGGCTGTGTTGTAATTGTTTGTGTGTGTGTGTGTGTGTGTGTGTGTGTGTGTGTGTGTGTGTGTGTGTGTGTGTGTGTGTGTACCTGCTTTTTGAGCATTGTTTAATTCCTTTTGTCTCAGTAACCGAGTTCTGACGTTCTGTGTGGCATCCGTTCATTTTTTAAAGGGTTATATTTTCACTCAGTTTTAGTTCTGCTGTATAGTGAAAGAGGAATAACATGTTCATTTATTTACATTGTATGTAACAGGGACTGATAATGTAGTTTTTATTTTAAACAGCTATGTCTTCAGTCCTGCAGCATAAGAAAATAAGTACACACACGCACACACACACACGCACACACACACACACACACACACACACACACACACACACACACACACACACACACGAATAAAGTAAAAGAGGTTGTATAGCGTTTATGCTATGCTGCTTCATACAGAATATTCTTTTATTCATTCTTTGGTCTCCATAATAGAAGACAGCCCTAAAAATCGCCAGATTATGGTACTATATTTGGCAGCCTTCATTTCCTTTCATACTCATTTAGTAGTGTGTGTGAATGTGCCCGGTGGTTCTAAGGTGAGTTAGTATTTGTGACAGTTGTAGTATATGTGACCACTGCTTTACAGTCTGCAGGGACTTGGCTGTCTTCGTGCACTACCTGTCTAAAGCAAAAGAGTAATTTGGTAGCCATGGAAAAGTCACAGTTTGTAGAAAACCATCAAAGAAGTCCTACAGTAATAAAACAATGGAAGTGAAGTCTGTCAGTAGCATAAAGGTATGACGTGCTTTAACAGAGGTCCTGCACAGATGCCACTGCTGACAGCTACAGAGACAAAGGACTGTCATGCCTGTTAGTTGTTTGCACTGTTAACAAATATACTGCCATTTACAACATAACAGTGTAATTACCTTACCTTACATGACTGAGTCAATCTCCTACTAAAGCTGTTTTTTAAAACATCTTAATTTAATTGTCACATTTAAGCAGTAAACATGGGTTTACATAAATTAATTTCAATCAAACTATAATAAGAGTTATTGCCATGCAATGTACATTTATATTTTCTTTTTAACAATTTTCATTCACTCCACCATTACATGAATTGCTCAATTCCTGCTTTACCTTAAACTTCACTCCACCTTCTCCTCTTAATCTTTCTTTTTAATATGCATTATTCCCACAAATTCCATTTATTTTATATGCAATTTGCTTTATTTCTTTTCTAAAGATACCGCCTTCAGTTATTTTATCTTTTTTATAATTTCCAAACATTTCTTTTTGATGGGTATAGATTTTGAATTCCATTTTCGGCAGCAAATAGCATTTAACTTAGTAAAGCCTTACTGTGTTTACACAATTCAGATCCTATATTCCAGCACAAAAGGATAATTTCCTGAGTTATAACTATTTGTTTCTCCAAAATTTATGTCAAAGTACTCAGCAAGGAATTTATAAAATCAGCTGAGCCATTACATTTAAAAACATGTTCCCAATTATGTCTCTCTTCCCCATCTCACCTCCAGCATATTTTTATATATTTATTTATTTTACATTTGTTGACCGGGCTAGTCTAACTAGATATATGTCCATTTTCAGTAGAGGCCCGGGGAGAAAAGCTCCAAGCATTAGTAGTGACAAAGATTGCAGTATATAGTACTAGTCAAATGAATTACAGCACATTGTTACATTGAGGTTCAGATAACCTATACAGAGTCCTTTAGTAGGTTAAGGCTAAGCCGTGTGCAATTTATCTGTCTCTTACAAATCACAGCTGACTCCTAGAGTGACCCCACAGGCAGAAGTAGTTGGTCAGGTCTTTCTTCTATACCACAAATTCATTAGCTCACACCTATGGAAAATTTAGATTCCCTGATCAGCTTGCTGCATGTCTTTACTTCTTGCCTCCAACAATGGGTGTAGACACTACCACCCTCCCATGATGCACACATGCTGCCCTGCCAAAATTTAGTCTGAGATGTCCACTGTCGCTCTTAACTGGCATTTAGTAGCAGTGATTCACTGCAACAAGGTTCTGCACCTCATCAAGGTAGCCAGTCTCAGATGTCCATTCACACCATACCACACACACACACACACACACACACACACACACACACACACACACACACACAATGCACACACACACACACACAGCACATACACACCACACACCACACACACGCCACACACTCATATGCACACACATGCGCGCACACACACACACACACACACACACACAAGCACACACACACACTCACACACATGTACGCGTGCACACACACACACACACACACACACACACACACACACACACACACACACACACACACCACACATACCACACACATGAATTGTATCCTGGGCTTAAAGCTCAAATTTAACAAAACAGCAGTGCATAATAAACATAAAAGAGAAAAGCTTGTAATGATTTTATCTGTCTATATATGTATCTATCTATCAATCTTTCTATCTATCTACTCCTTGTTGATTGAGTTATTCCCACTTATCTAGCATCTTCTTTCCATATATCTGGAAATAGTCCTTGCTATTCTATGCCACTTTAAAAAAGGTAGTCACTTTCTGTGTATCTGTCTGGCATTAAACTGGGATGAAAATTAAGGGACAAATAGCCACAATCCTATAGTTCAAGTCACTGCTGTCATATCTATATAACACATGCCTCCTCGACCCTAACTGCAAAAGATAGCCACTTTCTGTGTACCCCTCTGATGTAAAATCTTGGGCATAGCTGAAAAAACAAATGGAAATTATTTGCTGTCAGCCATATTTATTTATTTGACATTTGTTAACTGGGTTAGTCTGACTGGGCAATAGTCCTTCTTCAGCGGAGAGCTGCCATATATAAATAGAATGCTTCTTTACCCTCCCCCAAAAGATAGCCATCTGTATATGCAGGCAAAAATGGAGACTTAACACAGATCCAGTTATTCTACCAACCACACAGAAAATACATGCTAACACACATCCAGTTATTCCAGCAACATTTCCAGTTTATAACAGCAGTATTTAAACTCAGCCCCTATTTTGGAGCCTTTCTTCACACACAGATGTATGCTAACACAGATCCAGCTATTACGGCATCTTTTCAGGTTTCTAACAGTGGTATTTAAAAACATCTCCTATGTTTGGGTCTGCTAACACACAAAAATGGATGCTAGCCCAGATCCGGTTATTCTACCAACCACACAGAAAATGCATGCTAACACAGATAACAGCTATTCCGGCAACTTTTCCAGTTTATAACAATGGTATTTAAATTGGGCCCCTATATTTAGGTCTGCTCACACACAAAAATGAATACTAACACGGATCTGGTTATTCCAGCAACTTTCTAAGTTTAAGAGAAATATTAAAAATCTGTCCGTATTATTGGGTCCGTGTACACACATACCCATACGACCATACATGCACACGAATCCATGCTACTCCAGTGACTTTCTAAGTCTATAACAGCAACATTTAAAATCTGTCCCTTTTATTGGGTGTTTGTTCTCACACATAGAAAATGTATGTTAATACAAATGCAGTTATTTCAGCAATTTTATCAGTTTTATAACATAAGTATTTAATATCTACCCCCAGTTTTGAGTCATTGTTGACACATAAATGCATGGTGACACAATCTGGTCATTCCAATCACGCAGAAGATGCATGCTAAAACAAATCCACTTATTCCAGCAACTTTCTAAGTTTATAAGTGCAATATTTAAAATCCGTAGTCCAAAATCCAGATTTCAGATCCTTCACAAAAATGCATACTAACAGATACAATTATTCCAGCAACTGTCCAGGTTTACGATCTGTATTTAAAATCTGTCCCACTTTTGGGCCTTTGTAATCTGTCTGTCTTGTCTGTTTGTCTGTCTGTCTCTCTCACATAAACATGCACGCGCGCACTCACACACACACATGCACACTGCATACTAACATACCAGTCCAGCAACTTTGTTTATAAGAACAGTATTTCTCACACGCTCACACACACACACACACACACACACACACACACACACACACACACACACACACACACACACACACATAGCCCACCCAGCTTCATTCTTGATCCTACAGACACACATACACACACTTTCACATACATGCATATATACATAAACTAACATACACACTCAACGAGCTTTATTCTTGCCTTTACAGATGTGCACACATGCCGACACACACACTGCAAAATCTGTCCTACAACATTTTAACCCATTCTCTCTCTGTCACTCGCACACACACACACACACACACACACACACACACACACACATACAAACTCTCCCAATTTCATTCTTGCCCTTACAGACATACACACACACACACACACACACACACACACACACACACACACACACACACACACACACACAAACACACACTTACCTTCTCTCTGAAATGCGAACCCACTGATTAGTCCCTGTGGCTCTCCTCTTAAAGAAACTTCGCTCACCTCAGTCTTGGCTTGCTGTCCCTCCGTTACGTTGCTTGTCCTCAGTGAAACTGACTCCAACTGGGTCTTGTTACCAGGTGACATGACGTGAAAATGCACGAAATGGCAGAAATGCACCAATCACATTTCGATAAACAGACTTACTCTACTGGGTGCGCAAACAGCCAAAATACCACCACAAAATGTAATATTTCAGGGAAGTAGTAAGACTCCTCAAGTTATGAATGAACGGACCACCATGAATGATCTACATGCACCGGGAATCAGGATTGAGTTGGGATTCGGGAATACCCCCTGTCAGTCCAACGCAGGTACACAGAAGCCAGCAACAAGGTAAGTAAGAAAGGAAAAATAAATTGACTGCAGCTGTATTTATTGGCAATTAAGCAGCCAGGTAAAAACACTTGCAGCCAATAATAAGGAAGTCCAGTCAGGTCACCAGTCAAGTCAAATCCCTCCCTACCCCCTTCTCCCCCATGCTTGTAAGTCATCCAAGCCAAGTTTTTCAGGTGGGGAGGAGACAAAGAAGGAATTTTATGGATTTTTTTTTTACTTCCTTCATGGTTTTGCTACCCCCCCGGCTTGGAAAGTATATGCTGTAGTGTACATAGCATATGCCTACTGATGTCCTAGCCTCCAACCCTTCATATAAATATGCATATATTCCTTATTAACCTTATTATTCTGTCAGGGAAAATAACTTTGCCCATTTCCCTGCTCATAAGATCCCAATAGACTGTATCAAATGCCTTTTTTTTTTGTTTGCATCAAGCCCTAACAATAACAACAGCAGTATTTTTTAAGTTCTGTTTCCTTCTGCCTTATCATTGTTTTATTAAAGCTGTTAAACGCTTGCACTCCCTCCACAAAACCATATTGATCCATACCTATCAACTTTGGTAACACACACACATATATATATATATATATATATATATATATATATATATATATATTATATAATTAAGCAATAATCCATGACTGTGTTTGAGTATATCAGGATTTACCCGTGGTTGGTGTTGTTTGATCAAGAAGGCAAAGTCAGAGTGATTAAACAAAGCCAATGATGGGTACATTCTAATATACCCCCACACAGAACTGGATTATTGCTGTTATACAATGACATTATTTAAGAAGGAAATTGCTTATCTTTCTTAAATAATGTGGACAGTTGAGAGGAACAAGAGTCTGCCAAATATTAGGAGGGACAGCACAGAAATACAAGTTCAGTCAGGTACATTTCTGTTTCTTTAGTTTTGCAGAATGTACCTAATTTTTTTTTGTATTTTGTTCTGTCCTCTAAGCATACGCCAATAAAAAAGTCTGGCCTGTTTTTGACTTGCAATCCATTTTGAGTCCATCTGCAGCCTAGAAAAGGGAAGGATAGGCTACTGCACAAGAACTGCAATTGGCCCACACCCTACCAACTGACTATCATCACGGGGGGGGGGGGGACAGAAGGGTCATTTAGGTTCCTGAATAGGAATGAATGGCTCTCACTTAGTCCAGGGAAGTCAAGCTCCCTCCCCTGCACAATGAATGCATGGGCCTGTCACGAAAGGAGATAGTGCCAGCACAGCTAGCTGGCATTTTGTAAATAATTATATGTCAATTGTGAATATAAGCACAATTTATATATGATGCTTGTGGTACAACTGTAACTGTATGTCATGTATATATCAAACTGTTTTGTACAGATATGTGTGTTAAAAAGGTATTTTATAAAGTTTTAGTGCTTAAAATGTAACCACAGTGTGCCCTACTGGAATAGAACAGAAATGTACATGCACTATTGTAACTGTTTAAGTGTATATATTTTAACAGTGGAAACTAGAATACAGGATAACTTCAGAAAAATAGCAGAAATTAAAATACTTTATGGTAATAAAAGATGGTATCTTTCAGTTTTCAATGAGCTAGAGACACAGCGTCTGGGCTGAGAAGCATTCTGTATTGTCTTTTGGGTGAAATAATTACTAGTTTTGAAATGTGGAGGAATGTAATTGTTTTATGACTTCCAGCATCTGCCAAAGTAGATGGTAAATATTGCCAGCTCCAACAGTGGGGGTTTCACCTGGGATAGTCAGATGACAAGAAATGATGTCGTTCTGCAAGCTATCCCAGCAGTAATATTTCAGATATTAATTTGAGAAGTCTCTTAGACAGAGTGCATTCTGTATTCTGTCTTGGACTTGACAAGAACCATTCACCACATCTGCCTTTCTCTGATGAAGTAAGTTACTAGGGAATTGTATAATTCTCTTAGATACAGTCAGGAATATAGCAAAGCTTAGTTTAGATATTTTTCTTTATTTATTTGGCACGGTCCTGTAATGTTGTTTTAAATATTTCCTGTGATTTTGAACTCTGATGTCACTGTGAATATATGCTGAGTATTATCTTGTTCTTTTATATTTAAACCTTTCATTGTGGCTGATCTGTGTAAAGATATTTAAGTTTTGAGAGTACTTGCATATTTATTTGGTGACACTGTGTGAGCCACTCCTAATAGCCTTGCTCTTGGTCAAACTACCATTTGTATTAATATTAATACTACACAGTAACATTGGACACCCCTTGTTAAGGGCCTTAAAGTAGCTGATAAGGAGTTGGCTGGTGGCAGTGATAGCTACCTTATAGTCTAGGCAAAAGGGGGCATAGCTATTAAACCTGTGCCTTTCCCAGGTGTGTGTGTGTGTGTGTGTGTGTGTGTGTGTGTGTGTGTGTGTGTGTGTGTGTGTGTGTGTGTGTGTGTAAATCAAACCTCAAAGAGTGTGTGTATCAGCTACTTGGGCAGGGACATGAAGCACTGGTTGGACAGACAGGATGATAGAGGTCTTGGCTTGGCCACTCAGCTGAGATCTCATCTCTATAGCTGTGCTAGTAGGGAGTCTTACTGGGGATCTGGAGAAAGAGGAGAAACCACCCCAGACTGACTGTGGTCTCTGTATGCTCTTAAGGGAAATTGCTCTTGATGCAGAGAGCTGCATCTGGAAATACTGTATGTGTACCTGTTATCCTTGCAATGTACATCTCCCCACTGTTGCCAATGGTGGAGATTGAGGCTCCTTGATTACTGTTCCAGTAGTGTGTCATCACAAGGCCACTCAGACAGAAATAGTGTGGAGCCTTTGGACAGTGGTCCTGTGGAGGTAGGAGGGTAAAAAACACTTGTGTTCTCTGATCGAGAGGGTTTTACCATTTTTTACTTTGTTATTCTCACTTTGGTTTTAAGATCACTATGTATCTAGGCTAGATAGCAAAGATTCTGACGTTTTCACTGTTAGTCACCACCTTCATTTATGCATTATGGGACCATGTATTGCCGATGCTGGAAAATTGCTGGAAACAGCTTAAGTGTAACTCTCTTTCAAAGAGTTAGTTGTTAAAGAACTGTGTTTATGAAAAAAAGGGAATGACTGACACTGCAGCAATTCCATACACTACTGTATAAGCACAATGACAAACTCTGGCTTGGCAGTGTGGCACATAGGCGATACCCTGCAGAATCATTCGCTGTCAGCCCATTGAAGTTCGACTGTATTGAGCCTGCACTGAGTCTGTGCATCACACAGTGAAGAAAGTGGAGTTCAGCATGTGGAGGCACACTTCCCCTTGGGGGAGGCAGCTGTAGCAGAGCTCAGAGGAGCTACAGGAGTGGGTATCCCACATCACAGGACCAGCAAACTGGCCCACCTTCTATTACCCGATTGTCCCCATGAATGGATGGACTCCTGGAGAATTCCCAGGTAGGAACAAATCGGTCTTAGGGCTCTTTCCTCTCCCAGGAGCCTTGAGGTCTCCTTCCATGAAATAAACAGGCTGATTGGTTGAAGGCAGAGGAGCCATCATGATCGGTTGCAGGCAGAGGAGCCATCATGATCGGTTGCAGGCAGAGGAGCCATCATGATCGGTTGCAGGCAGAGGAGCCATCGTGCTCTTTCCTGCTGGGAGTCGGGTGCAAAAATATTACACTAACTGCAAATTAACGCTTAACGTAATCACATTCTGTAATGCTTATTGCAAATGTGAGATGCTTCTAAGGAAATATGAAATAATTTGTGCTAAAAGGTCTTTAGTAGATACTGTAATAAACCTCCAATCTGCAGAATTTTACAAGCTGCCACTTCCACCCTCTGTGGGAATGTAATTTTGCAAAGTGTAAATAGAAGCAACATAGTGACAGGAAATTCACTTAAGTCACAGCTTCACTGCTGAAATGACAGCTAGATTTAGAGTGAAACTGTTATTAATGTATGTAAACATGCATGTATGTATATAAGTATGCATATGTGTGAGCATGCATGTATGCATGTGACCATACATGTATGTACATAAGCATATATGTATGTAAGATGTATGCATGCATATAAGCATGTTTGTATGCATGTATGGAAGCATATATGTATGGAAGCATGTTATGTATGATTGTATGCATGTTTTTTGACCAGCAGTGTCCAACTGAATACTGCCCATTTTCCATTTAGTCCCTGGAAGAAGAGCTCTATAAGCAGTTGTTAGACTTAATATGGTATACATCAAGCTCAGTTATTAGTTAGTTACTGACCATACATGATTTAAACTACAAAAATAATCAAAAATTGAATATATAATGAGGTTGAGTCAGACTAATATTTTTTCTCACACAAGGTACTATTAAAGGTGAGGTAACTGTAGAAACATAAGAAATGTAGTTAATCTGCATATTGAATGTAAAAAAATATCCCATCTCTGGACCAGGTTCCCCATCCATGTGTAGAAGAGGTCCTCCCTAACCCAATTCAAATGTAACTTGGACAATTGGATGGGGAACAGGAAATGTATCCCTGGTTTGGCATCTATGTCTTTAATGGATAGAGGCAGCCTGTAAATGGTTCATCTCTCAGGACCCTGCCTGTCGATGTTTTACCTCCCAAGTCCCTACTTACACTTATTAGAACTTTCATACTTTTTTTCACATTTATCACTACTTTTGTACCAGAGATTGTCAGAAATTTAGGATGCATGGCTAGTCTTAAAGAGGCCCTTGTGGTCGTTAGGCCAGTAAATGCCTATAAAACTATGTACCTATGAAGTATTGGTCTCCTTTTTAACTAGCTAGTCAGCCATAAAAAAAACTGTGAAGGAAAGCCAATATGGGCTGGACATTCCACAGAGTAGTGGTGGCTGACCATATCAAATCACTTAGAGTGGCCAAATTGCAGTTATCCAATGGTCTTGCTACAGTTTAGATGCTTATTCAGATATTCATTGGCATCAAGCAGGGCAATGTTTGTGTCATGGTTATGTTTACACTTATGCTGTTTTTTAGATATGAAATTATTATTATTATTATTATTCTAGTGAACTGTTGGAGGAGATGAGCTTGTGTGCATTTTGTATGACATTTGAGTGGGGACGTCTTTCTGTTTTTTTTTTTTTTTTTTTGAGTGGCTGATTAATACCTACATAGGGGAGCTTAAGAAGCTAGCCAGTTACTTTTGAAAATTCTGATGGTAATGTAGTAATGGACAAAGACCCAGGTTTCAGTTTACAGTGAAGGATAAGGACTAAGTAGATAGTGTGACAACAGGGCATTGGTAATCCACAGCATAGTGGTCAATCAACAAACATATCCGCAGCATAGTGGTTAGTCAACAAACTTATCCGCAGCATAGTGGTTAGTCTACAAACATATCCGCAGCATAGTGGTCAGTCTACAAACATATCCACAGCATAGTGGTTAGACAACAAACATATCCGCAGCATAGTGGTCAGTCTACAAACATATCTGCAGCATAGTGGTCAGTCTACAAACATATCCGCAGCATAGTGGTCAGTCTACAAACATATCCGCAGCATAATGGCCCGTCAACAGAAATTAGAGACAGGATGTTGACCTGAATCGCTAAAGTGTTGGTGACGATACTGCCATGAGAAATGAGGAATGAGTGGTGGGCCGGCATTTAAGAGCAGTTAGATGGCATTTGAGAATTTTAGGCTTAACTGATAATTATTTCTTTGATTCCAAAAACAGTTTATTTTGTTACTGAATAAGGAAGATTTAACTTGGTTTCTAGCGTCACAAATTGCTAGATGTCAGCAGGCATTTACATCTGCTGATAGATGCTCACCTATGTGTGATAGTATGGCTTTAATTTGTGAAATAAATCATTGGAAACTAGAAGCCCTACTTATGTGTTTCCTAAATGTAAATATGCTCGGGAGATTCTTCAGAAATCTATCAATGAGGTAATGTACTTTTTTATCTATCAGCCCTTGCTTTAGCCAAGTTTATGGAGTGCAGGACATTATTTGATATGTCAAGACTGAATTACTTCACATTTGTTGCACAGCAGACTATTTTGTGTTTTGCAAACCCTACTATGTCATCTGAGTGCAAAAAATGGGAAGATGGTTACTGAAGCTGTAA
This sequence comes from Protopterus annectens, assembly GCF_019279795.1. NCBI lineage: Eukaryota > Metazoa > Chordata > Ceratodontiformes > Protopteridae > Protopterus > Protopterus annectens. Next base: position 70,535,107 of record NC_056749.1, on the reverse strand, counting down.
GCAGCTATGCCAACATTTATAAAATTGCATGGAATAAATGTAAGGACCAAGTGCACTGAACTCTCTTGACAAGAGCCCTGATCAATCCTTGTAATGAGATTAATAAATTACTCTATATCAAAACGCTGTAGCTGTAAATGACAGTATTCAAGCTTTGATATTGCCCTGTCATTTGTCTAATATGATGTTTTATACTGGAAGTAAGTCAGCCAGGAATCATTGCAGAAATGTAGCCATGTGAGTCACAGGAGTAGAGGTACATGCAATAGAGCATCATTTTTACTTTGCTGAAGTCACCCTGAATAAGAGTGAGCTTGTATAGGGGATCTGCTTGTCAGGTAAGAGGCAGGTGAGGTAGGAACAGTGACAACAGCAACACCAGCAGTTTCTTTATGTTTCTTTTCAGAGCACAGGAAGCTGTAACCTGGCAGATCTATTTCTGAATCTGGAAGGTCAGGCATGAGCCACGTTTCCAAAATACCCTGATATCAGGAAGGTGAAGTATGAGTCAACATTTCAATAGCTATACTTTGTTCTTTGCGCTACTTGCATTAATATGTATTAGTTTAAGACCTCTGAAGGTCAACCAGATGCATACCTCTCAACCTCTTAGAGCAAGATATCTGGACAAAAGCCATAAATAAAAGTGGGGCAAAGAGCCAAACACTTTAAATATTGTCCTTACAAACTTAGAAAGTTGATAGAATAATTGGTTGTGCATTAGCATGAATTTTCTGAAGGGTATGAAGTCTGAAACTCAAATGTCTGTCATTATTTTCTAGTTTCAATCTTTAATTATTTGCCAATAATTTTCCAGAAAAACACAATTTTATGAAAAACAGACCAAGAATATGAGGCAAAAATGTGGACAGTCTGTGAAAATCTGTACAGTTGAGAGGTATGAACATGTTATCAGTGAGTTCAAAATGAATACTGGTACATAGGCCTGGTTGGGGTAGATGTCTCTGGAGAATAAAACTAGTAATGGCATACATAATACAGAATTTCATAACATTACACATCACTGATGACTGATGATCAGGTTCTAACTTTCCAGTCACTACTGGTTGAATTTACTGCAGATTGTGGTTTCTATCACTGATGAGCATTTTTGTGACACTACTCTGCCTTGTTTTCGTGAGACTAAACTGCCTTGTTTTTGTGAGATTGCTTTGTCTTGTTTTTGTGAATCTGCTCTGCCTTGTTTTTGTGAGACTAAACGGCTTTGTTTTCGTGAGACAGCTCTGCCTTGTGATGGTACACTTCTGTTTTCCTCACTGTCGTGTTAGGGCAGTTTGGGACTGGATCCTCATATGGGTGGTACAGGGGGATTTGTTTTGATCTGTTTGGTTGAGTTGTAGGTGTAGGTACAACAAATACATCTCAACCAGTAGACATTGAAAACAGGAACCAAATTCTTAAAAACATCTGGCTAGAACTGTGGTTATCTAATTAGCATGAAATTTGAATACTAGATATCACATAACTCTTCCATCTCCCTGTAGGAATGTGGGTACTACTCTAAAACACATTTTAATAACAGAGAGTAACAAAAACGATAGGAAATATAAGCGCATTATCAAGCAGTGTAAAATCTGTAGACTTTAATGAACCGAATTGCAAAATTGTACCGTACAAGGTCATTTATTTTTGCTGAGAAAAAGGTAGATGTAGAATGTGTGTTCTCTTTTTTAAATTGTTGCACACAAGTATTTTGGTTACGTAATGTGTTTTTCTGTGTAATAGTTAACTTCAAAAGCCACATGTTATGACTGGAACCAGAAAATTGTGCAAAGGGATAAATCAAGCCTGAAAGTGGGGGCATACCCTGCCAAAATATGGACATCCTGAGCAGGAGTGAAACAGGCATGAATATAAGAACATTCCTCCAAACTAGGGACAGTTGAGAGGTCTGGTGTGCCATGTTCTTTTTTTCCACATTGAATAAGATTTTATTAGTAATCATTTTAAAACTTCATCTGTTGGCAGTCCTCAGGAATGGTACCTTTAGTTAATCCCAGCGATGGCCAGCCATTTAAATGGACAAGATTTGAACACTACTCATTAATACATAATTACTGGAACCACTAACACTAGTAGCAGTTACATATATATTTCATGTCTCACTTTATTTCCTGTTCACTGTTTATCTGCCAATTAATCAAAGTTACTTAGCAAGTGAACTTTTGCATAGTAATAGTATATAGAAAGAAAGAAGTTAAAGTACATACCAAAAAACAAACCAGAGATGAACAAAATATTGCTAATATAAACATACTGTATTCCATGTTTCTCTTGTCTTAAACGTCTACAGAGCAGGAGGAGTCATTAATATCCAGTGTACCCGCTGAAAGTCATATGGCAAATAAGTCACTATCATCATCATCTGTTCTACTTAATTCTCCTATTTAGTTACCCGACACAAGTCTTCATTTTCTAGCATGAAAAGAATCCATGGCCATTTGTCAGGGTGTGTCATGTTCTTATCAGTTATGACAGCTTTTTTTAATGATGCTGTGACAGCCATTTGTAGGAGAAGCACAGAACTGTAAGCAAGTTATTATTTAATGTAGGTCTATATAGGTCTTACTTTTCAGGAGATAAGTTTAGCTATATTATCACAGAAATCATTTGAGTCAGGTAATTTTTTGCATCTACTCTAGGTAGAAATGGAAACTTTTTGGAAGCTGGTAGTTGCCACTGTGTAATGTATGTAGTGGTAGGAATGAAGATATATGGGATCATCAAGTAATCAGTGGAAGAAAACAGAAAGGCCAAACCCAGAAATGTTCTGTACAGGACATAGAACACAGATGAAGTTTCTATGCATTCAAATCGAGTGTGTAGTATATGACATAAATGCCAGATATTGTAGGTTACAAACAAAATGCATAATGATCAAGTGTTGAGCCCTCTGCCTGCAGAATACCAGTGTCTGGAGATAAAAGTACAACATATTATAGTCAACCACTGTATAGGTTTATACAAAACAATGAGCACAAAAAAAATGCTCAAGCCTCTCACACAGAGTATGCAAGACTTGAGGCAGCATGCCAGTTTCCGAGCCATTTACTTCTGTTATGTTTCCAACACCTATAATTACCTATAATTACCCCTTGGGGTTTGTTTAATAGCTCGGACTGGCAGTGCACATCATAGTACATTTTCCTGAGTCATTATGTCATAGGACTGCTGAGTAATTATGTCATAGGACTATGAGATCTATGTACGTCTTTTAAATCTGCCAACTTTAGTACAGCGTTAGCAGGAATTTCAAAAGGTTTAGAAGGCCCCATTCACTCCAGGCAGCAAATATGTGCCAAGTGAGATGTTTTATTGGTAGTAGGTTAAAATTTGTGATCCAAAGCCTTTTTTATTAATTTATTTAATAGCCAGGTAGTTGGACTAACGCAAATGGACATCTTTTCAGTCATGACTCATGAAAATAAAATACTTAGATATGATGTCAGCCTTCTTACAGTACAGACTATACAGCATAATATTGAAAAGGCTGCTGAATTCCGTGTACAGCCTGAACACCCAGTTAAGTTAACTTGCACCGGGCTCAGGCCATTGCAGTTTCTTTGACTAATGAGGTGAATTTTGTTTAGTTCAGACATGGTGCATTTGTGGCTAGGGTGATGATCTGGCAGACCGTATCCTGGAATGAGAAAGCGACTCTAGCAGATATCAGTTTATAAACAGGAATAACAAGGGAATTGTGTGCCAATGAAAGCAGTATAGCAAGTAACGGTGAATGAGACCTGCATAGAAATCAAAAAAGAGTGGCTTGTAGGGAAGACAGCATATGCAGTTTTTGGAATAAAGACGCTATTTAAGTAAAGCTGAACATGCACTTAGGAGGTATGGGTTACTCAGGGATTTTCCAGTTTATCATAAAGTGTTCTTATCTGGTAAAGTGAGTTTACATCAAGGGATAATATGCACCCTGGAGTACTTTATTGTGGTTGTACAATTATCTTAATAACTTACATTTAAAATCTTTCTAGAATTAATGCAGTAGCATTCTGATAAATGATCTTTGTATTGTGGGCAAAGACCTTCCGATTAAGGCATTTGTTCTTCCATTATATGCTGCAGTTTGGAGAAGCAATGCACAGCTTTGACTACTGAAATCCCACTGACTTTTCCGTAGAATTAAAAATGCAGAGGTTACATAGAGGAATAAAGTTCTGACTATGCCAGAGGAAACCTAAGTGCAAATAGCAGCCTTTGGTGGCTCTAGAAGGTGTCAGGGGGATCATGGGAGAAAGTGATCAATGACAGCTCCCCTATTCTGGTGGGAGGGAGGGATTTGGGTCTGGCTTGCAATATGGATGGCACCTGGCAGGAGAAGTAGTTATTTGCCCCTTGGAGCTCAAGCCTGTTGAGCATCCTGTGTAGCATGTAAGTCACACGAAAAGCAAGGGGACTTAGCATGCAGAGGTATGCTTCCCAGCAGCTGTAGTAGAGCATATATGAGCTGCCATAAGTGCATGGTCCAGTGGGGGGGGGGCAGGTCATCCCATTGGACCAGCTAGATGGTCTGCTCTATACCACCCAGGTCTTCATGTGAGCAAATGACCTTATTACAAATTCCTGGCAAGGGAAGAAATGGGCCATAGAGGTCTCACCTCTTCCTGGAGTTCCTGGCTTCTGGGTCCACTGAATGAATGTGCTGATGGGCTGCAGGTAGGAGAACCTTTTGGCTTGGTCTTATGGAAAGTGAGAGGACTATAAAAATAATAATACATACAGTGCAAGATAATATGGGTTACTGCAAGGTCTAAAAGACTAGTTGCCAACACGTATGATCTTTAGCTCATACGTGTATATATCACTGCCTAGCTATTACTCCTGCCTTACATTTGTTTGAATGCAGAAATGCACTGCATGCCTGTCTAGTCTGTCCTTTAAGGCAATTTAACTTTAGCCGTCCCATCTATCCCAACTTTACCCCTTATTATTCTATGACAGTATTCTGTTATTCCACCCCAAGAGTCTACAACCTTATCTGTACAAAACTACTGTCTTAGATCTATTGACATTTAGTTGCTGCAATCTACTTCATGTGTCCCCTCCTTCCTGCTGTGTCCTTCTTGATCAATATGAGTTCTATACACCTGCCTGATCATCTGACCATATAAATCAATACCATGTTCACCCTGTTGATTCTGGACTCATGTGAGAAAAGCTCTTAGTCCTGCTAGTGTGTAGTTGCATCCCTTCTTGTATATTCCACAAATCTTTATGGTGTCTTTTCTCTGGATATTTTCTAAAAGTCTGATGTTTGTTGATCTATGTGGCCTTCAGTACTGTGCACTCTATTCAAAGTGTGGACTGATGAAGACCTTGTGGATTAGAGGCATGACCTCTTTGCTTCTGGAATCTATGCCCATGAGGATACAGCCTTGCATTCCATTTGATGCTACAATTGCTCTGTCACTGTGCTGCTGGTGGTCAAGTCCATTAGGGTTGAAGTGACCTAAGTGCATTATTCTGCATTTGTTTGCTATTAACTTCTACTACCACCTTTCTGCTCACTTGTTCAGCATTTCCAAATCCATTTATAGAATGTTTCCCCCATAATCCTCTGCTGCATCTATCATTGTGTCATCACAGTGGATGATGCTGTTCTCTGTTCCATCAGAGATATCTGAAGAGTACAGGACCCAGGACATACCCTTGTGGTACTCCAGTAATCACTTCCCTACTCCTAGCATTGTCCCACTGACCACCAACATGCCACATGTCCTACCATTCAGGTATGCAGCCATCCACATCCTCAGTCTTTTTTTTTTTTGAAACAACATGACTTCAAATATTTTACTCACAATGAAAAGAGAAAAATCTCAATAGCATTTTCCATTATTGCTTATGTGCATTATACATAAAAACTGCATCATAATTCTGCTTTTTGCTCATAGACATTACAACATACTTATGTACTTAGTCCTATACTAAATCTGTCCAGTTTTCCTATCAGCTTCCTGTGTGGCAACAAGTCACAGTCTTGTTTGAAGTCCAGGTAGGCCATATTCATAGGTATTCCCCTATCAAATTCACAAGTAACATTGCCATAAAAATGCATCACTTCTGACCATCAGCTCTGGTCATTGTCATGGAAATCGGTGTCCTCTAGAAACACAACCAGCATTCTCCTCAAGTTTCCCATCATGGCTTTCCCTGCACTTTTGTTAAAATAATGGGCTTGTAGTTCCCTAGAATTTTTTCCAGCCCCCCCCCTCCTGTTAGAGGAGTACCACACTTGTTGTCTTCCAGTCCTTTGGCATTTCCTGCACTAATCATTAAAGATGTCTTTCTGGGGGGGCCTGTCAACACAATGACATAATTGCTGAGAAGTTTGAAAAGTAGATAATTTGGTCATTGTTCTTACACCTTAACCTGTCAAATAAATTACAGTGTCATAAATGTTAAAACCATCAAAAAATATTCTAAATAATCATTTAAAAGGTTAGAAAGCATTCTTTTTTTACTATATTGTTGTTCCCTATCACTAGGCTAAAATACCCATATTCAGTGCTGACGTGTAACTCAGAATCACACAGCAGGCAAGAGATGGCTGTAGAAGTCAAAGAGAGGTTAAGAACCTATAGTTCACTGAAGCTTCTTAGTATAATCCTCTGAGCCACACTGCCAGATATAGTTATGATGGGTCTATATTATCTTATCGAAAAGCCGTTCCATTGAACAGCTTTTCATCGACCCCTAAAACGTGAAGTCCCATTACAGCGAACATCCAAATCACTGATTTCTTTTCCTGGGAAAGAAATCACTAGCCCCACCACGAACTACACATCACTTTAAATGTTACAAAGTGGGGGTTTCATCACATCCCTCAATGTGTGGGGCTGTGCCCCCAACACTGCCCCTTACTAAATATACTAACTCAGAGATCGCACTACAGTGGAGAAAAGGGCAAACTCACAAGGATGGCCAAGCGATTTCTTTCCCAAGGAAAGAAATCGCTGATTTGGCCTTTTGCTGTAATGGGACTTCGATTATTAAGGGTTGATGAAAAGCCATTCGATGGAACGGCTTTTCATTGACATAATATAGACCCATGATAATACCCTGTAGGCATCCAGCCAAACAAACCTAGGGGGTTGACAAGCTCAAATAAGAATAAATCTGTGATGAAAAGCAATAAAACAGAACTAAAGATTGAAGTAGAAACAGCAGAATATATTTATCAGCCCAGACCCTCTACTCACAAATCAACTCTCCAGTTCTTGGGTATCCTTTGCTGCATTACTGTTCTGATGTGCACATTGAAAGGGGTTTTACTCTTTGCAGAAAAGGCTAGTTTTCATAACTGCTGGTGACTGAATAAAATTGCTGCTGATTTGCAATGTCTTTACCATATTTTCATTTGATCCCTGACTTTGGTTTCCTGTCATTATTCTGAAGGCACAATTTCCATATCATCAGCAGACTAACCAATAATGAAAATGACTGTTAACATTATTCAGATGCCAGGAGAGAGGACACGCCCCCGTCTGTGTCCGCCAACATTTGGAGCTGTGCCCATACACCCCTGTGAACTATATATATATATATATATATATATATATATATATATATATATATATATATATATATACACACACACTAGCTGTACCACATCCTCACACCTTAGTGTTTGGCACCAATAAAATCTTGCAAATATGGGGATGACAATTATATTTCTCAGAATGGCAATGACAGCCATTTTATTAATGAAAGGGATAGGTTCATAGGTAAGTACTAGTCAATCAGACTGCAGACCATTACAAACCAAGCCAAAAAACTATTCAAAAGTTCACTCTAGCCTCAAGGAGGGTATGACAAGATAGACCAGTGGAAATTTGGTGCTGCCCATCTAATTATTGAGATTTTCCTTGAAGGTGGCAGGGGTGCTACTCTGCTTGACATGCAGTAGAACTTTGTTCTAGAGGTGAGGGATACATTCGGATATGAATCTATCATGCCAATGTGTGTTATTTGTCTGCTAATGAAGGTTTAGTTCCTTTTACCAAGTATTTGAGGTAGCATTAGTTCTGTTAAGGAATAGGAGGCTGGATTTTTCATTTGTATGTTCTCTTTCTTGCTCTAGTAAAGAAAAGCTCCTGAATAGAAGGGAGGCTTATGCTCAAGATTTTCTCAACCACCCTCACCAGCCTCTGTAATTTCTTCTTCTCAGCAACTGTGCAGTTGCCGAGCCATACCATGAAGTTGCTAGTGAGGATGGTCTCAATAGCTCCCCTGTAAAAAGTGGTAAGAGCACACAGTGGGCGCCTGGCCTTTTTGAGCTTTCACAGGAGGTGAAGCCTCTGTTAAGCCTTCTTGACTATATGGTTGGTGTTAGTGGCCCAGGAGAGGTCATCTGAGACGTGAAGGCTCAGGAACTTGGTTGTTTTGACTTACTCTATTACTTCCCCTTTGATAGTGAGTGGTTGGTGAACTGTTGCATTTCTCCTGAAGTACATAATAATTTCTTTGGAACTGGACTGAAAGAGAGAGAGAGAGAGAGAGAGAGAGAGAGAGGAATCGTGTGTGAGTGCACTTAGATGCACATACATGCTTAGGGTCTAATCAGCTTCTGCACAAAACAAGATATTTCTTTTTTTTCCAGTGAAAAGACCTGTTTATACTCTAGGTGGGTAGCGTTTGTTTCTGTAGTTTGAAGAAGACTCAGTGTGAAAAAGAGTATGCGAACAGACACGACTATCTTCAGCATTTTTATATGGAACACTTTTTTTTTTATTCCAGGTTACCCAGTGGTTTAAATAGTGCAGTTCCTTTAAACAACACATAAGTAACTCTATTTCTGCTAGTTACGTTTATTTGGGTCATAGGTTGCATAGGTTCATTGATCATTGATTAGTTGAAAGACTGTACTGTTTCCATAAGGCTTGAATTGCCAGTCCTGTCTGTCATTAATGATCAGCAGCGTGACAAAACAATTATGCAAAACTGCAGTGGTGCACCATAACAATGTGACTAGTCTGCAACTGAGGCTAACTTTAGCAATGCAGATAACTTCAGTTTAAAGCTAATGCACAAGCTTATCTTTGTAAACGTTGGCAGCCTAGGAAGAGGATCTACTTAAAAACTGCAACTAGAGAAGATAATGTAATCAGACAGGTGAAACTGAAATCAAATATGCAGATACTGTGAATTATTTTAGCACAAGTTTAAAAGGCTCTGTAGAATAAAGCAGTGATATTTATGTCAACTGTTAACAGTGACATCATACTGAAAACCATTCTGAGTGTATCTAATTTGTCAGATTTATTACTTTTACCTAATAACGGATGCCAGGTTATGAAAGTTTAACACTGCACACACCTGTAACACAGTAATGTATGTGGCTCAGAGGTCATTTCACCTCTTCTTTGATTGTACCTCTGCCAAGCATTTCGTTCTTTTATTAGATGCATGTGAAATAGCATTGCCATGAACATGTGTACCTAGAATGTATGGTTGAGCTAGGTATGACAATTACTGATCAGACTTGATTACATATTAATGAAGACATGCATATATACTAAAGCACAAATTATATATAATAAACATATTAATATTAATGAATATATAAATATACTCATTTTTTTCATTTTTGATTTAATTAGCTTCTTCAGATTTCCAAGAAGGTTGTATTATTTTGTTATTTTATACTGCAGACTAGCTTTATGCACTAAATAGTTTTTTTGTTTCATGCTCAGTGAGTGATGATTTAATGGATTCTGAGCAATGAGGTTTTAATTAGATGTCCAAGTTGTAAATCTGTAATTATATGCAAAAATTATATAACAGAAACTAATTACGTGTAAAAGCAACATGATTCATACACAATCAGATTAAGACTGAGTCACACAGATTCTGACTTGGAATGGCTACACTGATGTAAAAGAGTTAGATACGAAAATGTTAACAGGTATTTTATTCAAACAAAAGTGATCTCTCCTACGCTTGTGCTAATGAGTGATTTATAGTTCACTAACTTATTTAATGAAATATAAAGTTTAATGTAGGCACTTTCTGTCATCAAAATGCCAGGTGCTTTGAGAAGTAATCAGATATCTGTTATTTAAAACAGTTTACATGAACTGCAAAATGCTCTGAAATGTAAAAGCATCAGGCACTTAAAATCAATGAGTCACAAACAGTGTAGTTCCTGATTTTATGAGCAGGCAAGAAGTTTTATTCATGCTTTGATGAATCAGCTTTGGAAATGTAGGTCATACACCCACGCTTAGAGATGAGCCAAGTTCATAAGCATATTCTGTGGAGGATGGTGTACGACTGTGCTCTGAGCAAGCTCAAAGTAATATTACTACCTGCATAATATTAAATGCAAAACTTGTGTAGGTTTAGAAAACATACAGAATAATATAGCTAGAAATTTTATCTGATTCAGCGCAATGTATTCTGTCAAAGGAATATGGGATTTAACCTCAGAGACACAGAAAAGGCTGAGATGGAATCCAGCCAATTTATTAATCTCAGGCAGGGGAAAATCCAGAGTCACAGAAAGGGCAGAAGGCATGTGATACGTAACGTGGGAAAGAGAGGAGACTAGAGCCCCCTTCAGGTCAAATAACCTATACTTCACAAAACAGGTATTCTTCATAAAAAATGTGAGCCAAGTACCCACAGGAAAAAAATCTGATTCCTGTTAAAATGTGCAATGAAGTAAACAAAGGATATTATAGATTTGAAAGCTGTGTGACTGATTGCATCAGACTGGATGAAAACATTGCACCAGAAGAGGAAGCACTAATGAATGTTGTTAACAAAATGGAGGTGGCAGCATGCTGAATGGAAAAATAATAAAAACATTCTTACATTTCTATAGCTGTGTGTGTGTGTGTGTGTGTGTGTGTGTGTGTGTGTGTGTGTGTGTGTGTGTGTGTGTGTGTGTGTGTGTGTGTGTGTATATATATATATATATATATATATATATATATATATATATATATATATATATATATATATATGATATATATGTATGCATGTGTGTGTGCGAAAATGAAATAAAAAAAAAATGTTTACATTTTTGCAGGGGGCAAGCCCACCTGTAGCCCCCACACTCCCTGCTAAATAAATATACCAACTCTGAGATCCCACTACAGTGAAGAAAATGGTAAATATCCAATTCTGCACTATACAGCAATCTCCATTCAAATGTTTGAAGTTTCAAAACTTCGATCTTATGGTCTCAGCCGTTTGAAGTTTTGAAACTTCGAGCTTCTGAAGGGGATCCATGTCTATACACACACACACACATGACACACACACACACACACACACACACACACACACACACACACACACACACACACACACACACACACACACACACACACACACACACACTTATATATTGAATTTCAGAATAATTAAACACAATTCACTGAACCTTAAATCGTCAGCTGAAGTAGATATGGGTTCCTTCCTACCTGACTCTGGTGACATATAGGCCTCACACACCAAGGTGGCAATAATGACAGATTTTATTCTAGGTGACACATCTTGCTTAAAAAGCAATAGCACAACCACAAACAAATTATTTCAACAGTGCCCCAGTTAGCAATAATGCAAGGTGAGATATGCATGCAATGAAAACATACAGTCACCTTCTTCTCCAGAACTCAACAGAAGAAGGTCTTGACATTCAAACATGCACAAAGAAGGCAATATCACTGAGCAGTAAAGCTTTATAATGCAGCAATACAAACACGGGGAAAATGCAATGTCATTGAGCAATAAAAGAGTTATAATACAACAACACAGGTATGAGAAAATGCAATGTCATTGAACAATGAGGATTTATAATGCAACAATACAAGTATGAGAAAATGCAATGTCATTGAACAATGAGGATTTATAATGCAACAATACAAGTATGAGAAAATGCAATGTCATTGAACAATGAGGATTTATAATGCAACAATACAAATATGAGAAAATGCAATGTCATTGAACAATGACGATTTATAATGCAACAATACAAGTATGAGAAAATGCAATGTCATTGAACAATGACGATTTATAATGCAACAATACAAATATGATAAAATGCAATGTCATTGAACAATGAGGATTTATAATGCAACAATACAAATATGAGAAAATGCAATGTCATTGAGCAATACTAACACCCTCAACCCCCTTGAAAATTTCTAAACAGTCCAGCTATGAAGCACTCTATCATACCCTGTTCACTGGCCAGTGACTACTTACAGTTTTGCTGCCGGCATGATGGGGCTCAAGTTGGAGCTCATATGGATCCCAGTTATTTGTAATCCACAAAGCATTTGGGGGGATCCACAATATTATAAAAATATAAAGTGACGGCCAGAGCCTCTCACCACTCCGTAGAGAATATCCTAGTGACCAGGCACCGTGGTTCCTCTGATGAGAAAAGTAGAAAAATCACCTGCCAGAACTCTGGTAATCATCTATGGCTTCTCTGTACTAGGACCAAAGTAACTTTTTTTCTTGCTGAATCATATGCAGGTGTGAAACTACTGGTTTCAGACTTCTCTCCTGATTCCACAAAATACCATCATGCAAGATTTCAGCAACAGACAGACACAATCTGCTGATTTACTTCCCTGTCCCAAAGCACTAGAAAAGAAAATTCAGTCATGCTACAAGACCCTTTTTCCCTTCAGCTAACAGTTTTAGTCTTCCCTCCTTCAGCTAGTATCTCAGTCCCCTCTTTCACTTTTAAAATTGTCTTTTATATTCCTGAAAAGAGAAATTGTGATCTGTAGTGAGAGTAGGGAACAGGTGGAGGAGACCCTGGAGAGGTGGAGATATGCTCTAGAGAGAAGAGGAATGAAGGTCAGCAGGACTAAGACAGAATATATGTGTGTGAATGAGAGGGAGGATAGAGGAATGGTGAGGATGCAGGGAGTAGAGGTGGCAAAGGTGGATGAGTTTAAATACTTGGGAACAACAGTTCAGTGTAATGATGAGTGTGGAAGAGAGGTGAAGAAGAGAGTACAGGCAGGATGGAGTGGGTGGAGAAGAGTGTCAGGAGTGATTTGTGACAGACGAGAACCAGTAAGAGTGAAAGGGAAGGTCTACAAGAGGGTAGTGAGACCAGCTATGTTATATGGGTTGGAGAGAGTGGCATTGACAAAAAGGCTGGAGTCAGAGCTGGACGTGGCAGAGTTAAAGATGTTAAGATTTGCACTGGGTGTGATGAGAGTGGACATGATTAGGAATAAGTATATTAGAGGATCAGCAAAAATGAACAGGAAAGTAAATTGCTCTGAAAAAACAGCCAAAACCAAGAAAAATAGAGCAGTTCAACCAAGGCACGATTTCACTTGTATTTTTCACATGAACAAGCTTTATTAGAACACACTTTTATTTATATATATATATATATATATATATATATATATATATATATATATATATGTGTGTGTGTGTGTGTGTATATATATATATATATATGTATATATTATATATATATATATATATATATATATATATATATATATATATATATATATATATATATATATATATATATATATATATATATATATATATATATATATATATATATATATATATATATATATATATATATATATGTATATATATATATATATATATATATATATATATATATATATAACGGAGGTTAGAGAAGGTTTTGTGGATATTTATGTATGTGTTTAGGACTGTTTTAAAGGAATTTTTAAAAAAAACGTTTTATGGGGATGAACATCTATTAAGTATATGTGATCACATTAAGAATATACACCAGTTGGATAGTAGTACTAATATAAGTGTAGGGTATTTTAGGGGGAAGAACTGTAAAAGGTATGCATTTCTATTTCATCTGAGGAAGTCTTTAGAGAATGAAAATGCATTTGTGATGATAACAGCGTTTATGGTTTTATTTCTGAAGAAAGTGTGTTCTAATAAAGCTTGTTCATGTGAAAAATACAAGTGAAGTCATGCCTTGGTGGAATTGATATTAGAGGATCAGCCCAGATTGGAAGGTTTGGAGACAAAGCTAGAGAGGCAAGATTACATTGGTCTGGACATGTGCTGAGGAGGGATGCAGAGTATATTGGGAAAAAGATGCTAAGGATGAAGCTGCCAGGTAACAGGAAAAGAGGAAGGCATAAGATAAGGTTTATGGATGTAGTGAGAGAGGACATGCAGGTGGTTGGTTTGACAGAACAAGATGCAGAGGACAGGAAGAAATGGAAACAGATGATCTGCTGTGGCGACCCCTAACAGGAGCAGCTGAAAGAGGAAGAAAATTCCTGAAAAGAGCTCCACCTTGTGGGGTAATGAAAAGCTACAGTCTATTACTTCGACAATGAAATACAGTGGAAGCTACACATATATGTTGTAAGTGCAACGAAACACAAGTAGACACATAAAAACATAAGCTTACTTTGCAGATCCAAATAAGGAGAGAGGCAACAACAATACAGCTCACTTGGCTTTTTATCATAAAAATAAACAGTAGCTTAGGTTATCTCCACCAAACATTTTTTTTTAATTATGTACAGCCCTTCCAGCAAAAAGGCCAACTGATAAGTCATTGCTTATCAGCTGTAGTTGCAGGAGGAAGAGAAATCCATATTCGCAAAAAAGCCCCAACTGGGTTGAAAACTCCACAATTTCTGGAAATTTCTGTAAGCACCTGCTTACCCCATGATGAACCTCCAAATGTGGAACTCATCTCCTGGCTTGCTGTTTCTACATTATCCCCTTTTATACAAACAATGATTGGAAATCAATGAATAATACAAGCAATTTCTTGAAAGTGCTATGAGAATTTCACAAAAGGTACTTGTAACTTTGGCACACTTTTAAAGTATTTTCAACCTACAGGAAATGCTGTAGCTTGAATAATTAGTAACTTTTGAAGACGGCACCCCAAAGCTTATAAAGAGGCACTGTATGAGGAGGGGGGCTGCTTTGTAGGGTATGTGACACAACATTAAGGGGAGCACAGAATGTGGGGGAGCAGTAGGCTGTTACCCTTTGTGCCAAACATTTGTGACAGTTCTCTGAATTTGCCCATAAATGCTGTTTATAATTATCAGATTGGTAGAAATGTCAAATACAGACTATGACAACAGATTGAATTCTAGATATGCTTGACTTTATGGTTCATATTGCCATACGCTTTCCTCTAGCTAAACTGCCTGGTCATCTGTTGCAAAAGAAGTAGCTTGCTTGTCTCTACTGTAAGATTTGAAGGCAAAATACTGAATAATAGCGATGGACAAGTGGCGTCTGGTCATTGTTATACTGTGTTGTACAGGAAGCACAATTAGAATGATTCATTTAATGGTACTCTAAGTAACGCTAAATTTACTAAATGTTTAACAAAAGAATAACACATGTAACATCCCCTTTTTCTGAAGCAAAATAATTCATGACATTAATAGAGAAAATGAAGCCTGTAAAAGTGCAGCCCAGAAAAAAGAGGAAACTCAATCAGTGAAAATGTTAAATGTACCATGCGTGTACAGTTTCACCTCTTCACCCCCCCCATATCACTAATTCAAAACTCACTGTAACTTGGAGTAAGATGAAAACTGACAAAGCATATGAAAACCCTGTAATTTGCTAATCTTAACTCACATTTTAGACTTTGCAAAATCAATCTGTGATAACAAAAAAGGCACACTACCGCACAGCATAGTCTTTCCTATTTTATTACTTTCATTCTTCGTATACTGACTCTTAGCTGAGGGAATGTTTACACAGGGGCAGCTCGTGCTATAGGATTGCAGGACTGCAGCTCCCCCAACTGTGGAAAGAAAACAAAACAAAATAAAAAAAAATGGAAAGAAAACAAATAAACTTTTTCTCAAGTCACGGAATGACTCACGCATGCATGATTTAGACTGGGAACTCTGCCGGAACTCGCGCATGTGAGTTTCACAGATTGGGACCTTCAGACTGCTTTGTCAGCAGTCCAGATAGGAGGAAAGGCCATCTCTGACCTGCAACTCAGAAATCTATGCGATGATGACCGCACAGAACAGAAGATGTCCAGACTGCAATGTCTGCAGGCTGGAGCCTGCTCTCATGGAGGGAAACCTGACTTTAGAGCCTGCTCTCACAGGGAAATTGTTACCGGAGCCTGTGCAAGACTGTAGATGGACTCACGGGAACTGTTACTAGAGCCTTCTCTCTCTGCAGAGCAGCACAGGTAGGGAACTGAAACAACTGTTACTGGAGCCTTCTCTCTCTGCACAGGTAGGGAACTGAAATGAAAGGTGTGTGTGTGTGTGTGTGTGTGTGTGTGTGTGTGTGTGTGTGTGTGTGTGTGTGTGTGTGTGTGTGTGTGTGTGTGATTCCCCAAGTGCTATATGGTGGTGGGAAGAGAATAGGCTTGAACCCTGTACCTTGGGCCTAGGTGGCAAGAACCTGAATTCCCTACCCACCACCATTTGTAAACAAAATTGCAAATTTTTCCCTCATACTTGTTCTGTTCCTCATAAAATCTGTGGTTTCTGTATTTTTGTGTCTTTACAACAGCAGTAGTGCATTGGTGCAGTGGTAGCATTGTTGCCTGACAGCTACAGGTTCTCTGGTTTGATTCTTGGCTGGGGTGCCTTCTGTGTGGAGTCTGCATGTCCTCCCTTTGTTTGTGTGGGTTTTCTCTGGTGTCCTCCCATCATACAAAGACATATGTCTGTCTGAAGTGTTTCTCCCTGGGCCTCTGCTGTAAATTGGCTTTTGTTCCAAGTCAGACTTTCCTGGTTAACAAATGTTAAATAAAAATGACAAGCATTTGAATTTCAGACTTCATATTCTTCAGAAAGTACATGGTAATACAAAAGCTTTTATTCTAGCAATTTTCTAAGTTTATAAGATGTATATTTGATTACTCCCTATTTTTGGGACTATATTCTCCCATTATTGGCTTCATCCAGGTTTTTTGTGCTAAGAGGTTGAGAGCTATGGTGAGAACTGAATTCATTAAATATGTTTGGGGGCTGTATTCCCCATTACTGGCTTTGTCCGGGTGTTTTTTGCTAAGAGGTTGAGAGCTATGGTGAGAACTGAATTCACTGAATATGTTTGGGGGCTGTATTCCCCCATTATTGGCTTTGTTCAGGTGTTTTGTGCTAAGAAGTTAACAGCTATGGTGAGAACTGAATTCACTAAATGGTAGGCATTTAAGTTTCAGTCTTCCTCTCTTTCACAAAACAGCTGATTTGGCATAGTGGTATGATGCTCTGACTGTTTTGCACAGAGTCCTGGGTTCAAGACTTGGCAGTGAAATATATGGTGGTAACACAGCATTTTATTCTAACAACTTTCCAACATTATATAAGTAATGTTTAAAACGTGTCCCTGTTTTTTGGGCTTTTGTCTCCCCCCCAATAAATTTTGGCTTTTCCCAGATTTATTGTGCTGCAAAGTTCAGAGATATAGCTGACTGAGTAGATTTTACAAGGAGCTGAGAGCTGCAGGAGAGCAAAAGTTTAGTGCTGCTTATGCTGTCTGCTAGCATTGTTAATAGCACAACATGTAGTGTACTTGCTTTTGATGCAGAAGGCTGTGAGTTCTACTACTACAGTAAATAGATGCATTTCTGATACTGTACTGTGTTGCAAAGGGGGTGGCTGCTGCACTCCTTTTTGACAAAGATACCTAGTAACTATGAACCTGTTATTAGTTTGCCATCCATTCCCATTGCAATATTACTATCTTATCATTTTTTTAGTGTAAGATAGGCAATGTATTCTTCAAGGGCAATAGGCACTTTATTTGTAGATGAAACAATGACATATAAAGTTGTTTGCTAGCAGCAACCTCTTCATTAGTTACAGATCTCTTTAATGCGGAATTATTTAGATGACTTTTACTTCTTCAGAGATTGTGCATATGTACTGATACTGGTGGACTGTAGAAGTTTGAGTAGACTTTTATCATGGAAATGTTCTGAATTGAGCAGTTTGTCATTATTGGTACATACATTTTGTTTAATTGTTTACTGGAAAATTTTCAAAACAATAAATTTAAAATGCCCTCTAAAGAGCATATGTATGTTTCGTGTACAAGGGGCCTGTGATTTGAAAACAACCCAGACCCAAAGTTAATCTTTATCTGCCACTGGCAAAATGTATTTTCTTTAAATGTGGGTTTCAATGCTATTTCAATGAATGTGAGTTTCAAGGGCAGAGAAGTTTTAATGCTGTCTGTTTTCATTGTGACACTGCATTGCTTTGTTTAGCAGATATCTATTAGTGTTTGTGCTGTAAAATGCAAAATAAAACTTTCAAATGAAGTCCAAATCATTGCAGTAGTAAAGCAGCATGCACATTAGTGTTTATGGTAAATGGGGTGAAACAGCCAAGTAATTGCTCATTGGAATGACTGCAGGGGGGTGGGGCTACATTTGACCATGATTTTATGAGGGGGAAGGGTAGCAAACTCAAAGACAGCCCCAGCTGAACTATACCTCTTAACTGTCCAGATTTTGCAGAATAAATAGTTTTTTGCTTCTTATTTTTGGTTTGTTACTCATAAAATTTGTGGTTTTCTGGCAAATCATTTAGCAATGAAGTCACTAAATAATGACAGACACTGAGTTTCAGACTTCATAACCCTCAGAAAAATATATGCTAAAGCAAGACCTGTTAGTCTATCAACTGTCTCAGTTTATACAAGAGCATTTTTTAGTACTGTTTATATGTTCCCCCAATATATTTGGCCTTGTCCAGATTTCCTGCATTAACAGGTTGAGAGGTACGTGCAAATAAATTGCTTTATAGAATTAGACATATCCAAACCTCTCAACTGTCCCCAATTTTGGCTCAAAATGTTGCTCTTCCCCTAATAATCCCACCTCAAAATGGCAATTTTGGAAGAAAACACGGAGGGTTTACAATTAATAAATAACTGTAATAATCCGAGTTATAGATTACTTTTATTTCAGAAATGCATGTAGATTATTTTATTTTGCAGCTGCTCAAGTTAGCAGTAATAATATTTAAAAAGTGTCCCTTCTTTGACAGGTTCCCAGCTGTATTGTGTGGCTATTTTATATTTTTACATCACATTTTTGGTCCATTTTTCATAAAATTGTGCTTTTTTGGCAAATTACTGGAAAATCATTAAAGACTGAAGTTAGAAAATATTGACAGACATTTCAGTTTCAGATTTCATACCCTTCAGAAAATTCATACTAATGCAGGACCTACTATTCTATTATCTTTCTAAGTTTATAAGAGCAATATTTAAAAAGTGTCCTTATGTTTGGGCCTTTGTCCCACTTCTATGTATGGCTTTGTCCAGATTTCTTGCTCTGAGGTTGAGAGGTATGGCAAATGTGTCAGGACCATCGCAGTCAGCCAGAGACATTTCAAATTGTGACATACTTGTTGCACCCCACTCTCCCATGTAGTGACTCTGGATGTGTCCAAGCAAGGCAAGGAGCAGTTATGCAGTATAAATGTGTAGAGTATCCCCCCATCCAAGGTAGACACAAGTACAGTCTGCTGTCCATTTCCCATAAGGCCATTCACTGATACCCATTGTAGTCATATTTCAAAACTGTTTTTTATAAAGTAGTTCTCATAACATGGCAATTGCTGTTTTTGTCATACTAAAACAAGCCTCATAGTGCAATAATTGTGTTAATTAAGTGACTTAGTGTGTTGTTATTAGCTGAGGCATAGTTGGTTCATCTGCAGTAAACAACTTGCTACATTTTATCACCTACAAACAGTGCTGAAGTGGGTTTCTTTACTATCAATGAGAAATGCCGATACAGAAAGGAAAACTGCATTTTATGACTCTGCCCCCTAACACCTTACAAGTAGTGTAGCTGCCCTCTTCACCCCACCCTTGCTGTGATTCTGGTTATCAGCTCCAGCTAATGCTGTTAGGCTCATGTCTGCCTGTGCCTGGTGGCTGGGGGATAATATGTACAACTGCATGTATGCGCGGCCACTGTGAAGCTCATATTACCACTTGGCTGTGCTGGTGTTAGCTTGCCTCTTGCAGCCCAATGATGCATAGCAAGTATTGCCCGGTAAACATGGCTGTGTGCACCAAGCTGCCTTTTTCCCTCCTTGTTCAGACTTAACGAGTAGACATAACCTTTTTAGACATGGGTTTCTTCAGGGATCCCACCTGGTGCAGCCAGGAAACAAAGATCTTATTTCACCTGCTGCACAGGTTCCATAGGGATCATCTGCTAGGGGAACATAGTGTCCCCCTTATAAAACAGATAAGTAGCACCAGCTTTCCAGTTAGTCATGCTACTGGTGTCACCTAGTGTGTTGAGCAGGGCAGACATATTTGCATTGATCTGCAGAGGTGCCACCTGGTCCTTCTTCACCAGTGGGAAACAGCAGTTAGTATGAGGGAGCCAGCATTGCTGTAAGCATTCTGTACTTGGTTTAGCATTGTACTTTGGCCCATCTCCTGTTGCTTTAATTGCCTTTTGTTGTTAGCTGAACGAAAGATAGAAAGATAAAGCCCTGACTTTGGCCCAGCTAACCCAAGTTCAAATAGTAGCTCAGGCACTGGTAGGTGCAGATGAGAAGGATGGGCCTGCCTATCCTGGGGTGCTCAAATGCATGTCTGCAGTCGATCCTAGGTGGGGGTCATGGAAGTGCGGGGCATTGTCCTCAGGGTGTAGGGCTGTGCATGATGAGGCAAGGATGATATGCCAGCCCATTGCATGTCTTTGCCTGGTATGCTATGGGGTCTTGCAGAGGGTGGGTCCTTACAAGCACAATCATTCCACAGCAACATTTTGATGCTGCCCCAGCACACCTTGCTGTCCTCACCAGCCCCAAACATAAATTGGATTTAGTTCAGGAGAAGTTAGTTGGGCTTGCTGGGCCGACTGAATGAGGTGACAGTCAGCTGCAGGCAGCCAAAAATGCAGCCAAAGGCTGATTACTGTTTATTTTCTGTTTTCTGCTTTCTAGTGGCAGAGGAGGTTAAAGACAAATGTATAGCCTTTCTAAGAAGACATAACAGGCCCCCAGGCAGTGAAGAAAGTACAGTTCATTGCTGTCTTTTCTGTACTATTTTAATAAATGTCACAAACACGTACTAATCTGTTGTGTTTGTTTTTATTTTCTTTTTCTACACGGCCAGATGTGGGCCAGGATAAAGTGGTGTTTACTGAGTTATGTGCCGGCCATCACATTGCCAGCTGTGTCCACAGCAGTTCCCAGGCCTGATTCTTTGCAAGATGATGAAGGCCACCCTGCGGATGGTGACCTGGAGTGCTCACTGTTGACCTTTATGGGCACCTCTCAGGGGAATTCTGCTCTGAGAGTAGTCTGGAGGGGCATCCTCCAGGGTTAGTCAGTGGTAAGTGTGTCAGCTGGTCACAACTGAGGAGGTCCAGTAGCTAGATGCCTACATTGGCATTCTGGAATGCCTCCTTGCTCATATCTTTGAGTCACTACGATGACTGGTCGACTGCATTGTGCCACTAGAAGCAGTGCATCACGGTGGTCCCCGTCATTCTGTGTTAGTCCCCATCCATTGTTTGTAGTCCAGTCTACAACATTACCAATTGTCCACCCTCAGTCAGTATGCATCTTTCCATTGTGGCCTCCCCTTTTGTGTCAGTACTTTCCCTGTTAATTTAAATCTATGTTGATGTCTATCTGGATTTGCTCCATGCTACCTTCCCACTCTCTTCTTCTTAAACAAATGGAAAATTGGTACCTGTTCCTCAAAAAAGTATGCCAGTGTCCTCTCCCAGTATTTGTAATTTATGGTGGCCTTTTGTGTATCCCATTGCTTGCTTTTTCCCACTTTTGCCTTTATTCTCCTTCAATTCCCTCTCCATTTATATTATGAAATGTGTTTTTACTTTCAAGTGGTGGCCACACCTTTAAACTGTCCAGATTTTTGCCTCATATTTTTAGTCTGTTCTTCATAAAATTTGTGGTTTTCCGGTAAACCACAGGGGATTGAAATCACTAAATAATGACCGATATCTGAGTTTCAGAATCTATATCTTTCAGAAAATTCATGCTAACACAAACCCTGCAATCCTAGTAACTTTCTAAGTTTATAAGAGCAATATTTAGAATCTGTCCCTGTTTTGGGGCCTTTGTCCCCTCATTAGTTAAATGGTGGCCTTGTATGGGCTTCTGCTTGTGCCTGTGTTGCTGCTATGGTGTACTGTGTTGCACATATGTACACACACACACTGTTTGACATGCCACATTCCTGTCACCCTTTGGCCACCCATCACGTGGTGACTGCAGCAGTGTGATTACTGCTGTTATTGAAGCTGTGACATTTTGCTTTGCAGCCATATCCTCAGCTTTCCAAAGTGGCATTAAGCTGCATAGTGATACTCTCTGAAGAGATGTTCTAGCACAGTACAATGGCATTGTGCATGATTCTGAACACTCCTTACATCATACAAATCACTTCTAAGCCTACTATAGTCTTTCTTCCACTGCCAATAGAGAAAACCTACTATCATTTCTTTATGCATTTCTTGACTACATCTAACCTCACTATCCTTTGTAGATAATAAAGTACAGTTAGCATGACTGATGTACTCATTTCATATTAATTATGCCTTCTGTAAAATCTGTCTCCACATTCTTGTACAAGGCAATTCCAATTGTACATGTTTATTAAAAAATAAAGTAAGGGAAGACATGTTTTCTACCATTAGAACACCACTCTCCCAGTAAAGGGCTTTATCTGTCATACATTCTGCTTGACAGCAAATTAACACGCATCAAAAAAGACTGCCCTCCATGTTCATATGTCATTGTCTACATCTAGTGTTTACCCTGGACATTTTATTTCAATGAAGCAATTTACTTTCTAATGCTTATCCCTGAATATTAAACACACATTAATACTCAACACAGTTGATATTACAGGGGAATAATAGACCTTCTAGGAGCATTTTGAGGCCTGATACATAATCCCTGTAACATCCACAGAGGATGATATTACTAGAAAATAGGATACCTGTGCATGTAGTCACAGTTTCATAGTTAATTACTAGGTATGAGGTTCACAACACCACTAAAGAACCCAGTCCAGTTGCTGTAGAGCACATTCCAGTTAAGTAACTTAGACTTACACAGCAGGCAAATGAAGGTTGAGGGAATCATACCCTAGACTACAGGAAGAAGCTACCTAACAAGTCTTAAGAGTTACTCCTGTGCACTGACTGCCACATGATGTTTTTGGTACATATTGTAGTTTTTATCATTAAAATAATGAATTACTTATAGTATTTTGATGCAAAATAGTTCCTCCACCATGATGCTTTTTATACAGGTTATATCACAACAGATACAGAAAACAATGACATTTTAGTTACGTATGTAGTGCCATCATTACTGGTTTCACAGCTTCATATGACCTTATACAGAAAGCATGCACACACATGCACACACACACACACACACACACACACACACACACACACACACACACACACACACACACACACACACATATGCACGCACACATGCACGTACAGACGCACGCACATACACATGCACAAGCACACACACACAAACACACGTACACACATGATGTATGTATATACATACACATACACACACACACACACATATGCACACACACATGCACGTACAGACACACGCACATACACATGTGCACACACACACACACACACACACACACACACACACACACACACACACACACACACACACACAAAAACACACTCTTCTGACACTGCTCATACCTCTACATACACTCAAACACAAAACTACAGTCATACAGACATGCAGAGAAACACACACAGCACTACTTATTGCCACTAAACTTCCTGGCACTTAGCTCTAACTCTATTTCAGCTATTAAAAATAGTGGGTGAATGTGAGTTTTTGGCTGAATTAACTACCATAGCTGTCAGTAAGGATTTTATCCAGCTGAGTGGTTCTATGAAACTCTCGGCTGCATAAAGCACTTATCGCAGTATTTTCCAGTGAAAGAGTACATGGCTAATTACCATATGCCTCACCACTTTGAATACCTCATTAGCATTGGCAGTTGGTCAGTGATACCTCCCACACTGGTAAGCACAGTGGTCAGGTTATTTAAAAAACTGCAAACAGTTACTAGAGTTAAAAAGACCTTACCACTGGTGGCAGTCTTTTGGAATCTCAGCCATATCGTTCAGAGAAAGTGAAAAGTATACTCTTTAAGGAACATGGCATTTAATAAAATATATAATCTTCCCTAGACAGTGAACAGTTTTAATAAATATCTGTTTTGAATATAGTTAATACCATCATTGACTCTAATAAATGTAGAGATTAAATGAATGTAAAACATACCATTAACTCTTTCATGTTCCTAAGTAATTAAGGATCTCAGGCATTTATTTTTAATTGTTAATACAATAATTAATAGAAAAGAAATGTATTAATTGTATTCAACCTCCTCAGTGCAAGTGCCTGCTGAATATGTTTGTCTTACACTAAAAATCACCATAAAAAACATGGAGCAGATACACAATCTTTCTCCAGAAGGAAGCAAACTGGAGGAAATAAGAAATGGGATTAAATGCAGTGTAATAAATGGAAAAGAGTTAAGAAGGGAACAGAGAGCTTTAACCATAAACGTAGTCAGCGGAATTTGAAAAACAAAGAAGATGTGGTTATTATCACTGGGAATTCTCCTTGGCATGAAAATATGTGAAAACCTTAGGAATAAGGTATAAAGTAAAAGATCAGCAGTTGTAGATCAATTACCATTTATTTATTTAATTAATTAATTCATTTATTTATTTATTTATTTATTTATTTATATTTGTTGACCGGGAGTGTCCGACTGGACGTAGGTCCATTTTCAGCGGAAGCCCGAGGAGAAAAGCTCCACAGTTAAAATAAACAGACAGTAGTTACATTGGATTACATAGCGATTAACAATTTTCATAGCAATTACTTACAACATATTTACAGATGAAGAACACATCAGTAGACAACTAGAATCTTTATCTGTGAAGTACATAACAGACATTAACAAATGTTAAAATAAGAAGTTCCTGCTGTATAAGTACTAGGCTTATGAGCATCTGAGCTTGCTATAATCAAGGTAGTTAGTGGAGTGGAAAGAAAGGTAGTGGTTGGATGGGGTGGGTGATATTAGAGTGGGAGTTGCAAGGGCATAGCCAGCATGTTTTTAGGTGTGCTTTTAGTAAAGTTTTGAAGTGGGTGCATGATGGTACGGAGGTAATTGTGGGTGGGAGGGAGTTCCATAATTTGGCTATGGTGCAAGATAATAGTGCTTCACCAGCAGAGTTATTGGCTTTAGTGATCTGCAAGTGATTTTTGTTGCTGGATCTTAGTGGTCTGGTGGTGCGATAGGGTTGGAGTAGATTCTGGAGGGATGGGACATTTAGTGGATATTTTACTAGTTTGTGGATGAGTGAGAGTTGATACCATTGAAGGAGGTGAGGGAGTTCAAGCCAGCCCAGTTCAGTGAGAGACAGTGGTGACTAAGGTAGGATGCCCCTGTGGCGAATTTAACAATTTTGTTGTAGCAGGTCTCTAGCTTGTTTAGATCACATTGCCTTAGGTTGGTATATATTGGAGAAGGCATAAAGTAGGGTGGAGATAAGGTGGGAATTTTCTATTGAAATCTTTGCTGCTTTGGTGAGAAGATGCTTATTTCTATATAATGCTCCTAGTTTTTTGTGGACTTTTTTTATGGTCATGGATATGTGAATGTCAAATTTTAGTTTATTGTCTATTTCCACTCCTAGCAATTTGGTGTGTTCAATTGGGTATATAGTGGTGTTGTCTTTTGCTGTGATGTTAAAGTGAGAGTTGTTTTGAGTATGTTTGGTGGGTTGGAAGATGAGTAGTTTAGTTTTGTTTGGGTTGAGTATTAATTGGGCATCGGATAACCAAGTTTAAACAGAGGAAAAGGCTTCCTGTGTGACTTTTTGCAGTTTGGGTAGGGACTGGGCTGATACGCAGATGATGGTTGAGTCATCTGCGTATTGTATGAGTATGCCATGTGTGGTGGCAGAGGCTAGCTTATTTGTGAAAACAGAGAAGAGTAGGGGTCCAAGGATGGATCCTTGGGGAACCCCTATGGAGACAGGTAGTTGGGGAGATATGTCATTCTGCCATACAATGGATTGTTGACGGTCAGACAGGTAACTCTGAAACCAGTTGGTGACCGATTGTGAGAAGGATAGGTTATTGAGGACAGAGATAAGTTGTTTGTGTGGGACCATGTCAAATGCTTTAGATAGGTCTAGGAAAGTAGCAGAGGAGAGATAGCCATTGTTTTTATGCTGAAGGATAGTGTTAGTAAAGGAGAGTAAGGCAGTGGTGGTGCTATGGTTTGGTCGGAAACCATGCTGAGTATTGGAAAGGAGGTTGTTAGTAAGGAGGTAGTCTGAGACCTGAGAGTGTATGCATCTCTCTAGTATTCTGGAGAGTGGAGAGAGAATAGCTATGGAGCAGTAATTGGTTAGTTCTGTGGAGGGTCCGCCTTTGTGGAGGGGAATTATATTTGATACTTTCCACAGTGTGGGAACATAACTTTCTGACACAGATCGGTTAATCAAGATGGATACTGGGTAGGCCAGAGCATCAGCTCCGATTTGTAGGTATTCACTTGGGAGGTTGTCTGCTGCTAATTTGGTGGGTTTAAGTTTAGTTAAGAGTTTTTTTATGTTGGAGGTAGGTACAGGAGAAAAAGAGAAGGCAGTGGGGAGATTAGTAGTTGAAGATGTGGGTTGGAGGGGAGGGTGGTTGTGTTGTTTAGCTAGTGATTGTATGGTTTGTGTGAAGTTTGTGTTGAATGAGGTAGCAATATTTTCTGAGGAGTGAGGGATGTTAGGAGGAGGGGTACTGACTTTACCTGGGTGGCGGATGACGTTTATTGACATCATATCCTCCAAAAAATTATTTAGGTAGGGGAGATGTCAGGGTGGTAAATGTTGGTGGTGTGGTGATGACGATTCTGATACTGGCCACATGTTTTGGAGATTTAGAAGAGCTGAAGTTTATTGGCTGAGGAGTGCTGCAGAATATCTTTGGAGACTGTCTGAATGGAGAGTAGAATCTCTGGATACTAAGCATTAGTAAAGGATAAAGCTGTATTCATTCATAGGAAAACAAGATGATGTTGGTAGGGTACAGTGGGAAATGTAGTTAAGATACAACTGTGATGAGAATGGAAACATTCTCACACTGTCCTTATGTCCCAGCTTGTCACATTTTCCTTAGGTTTCTGGGATTGATTTTTCTGTCCTTTAAGACCCTGAGACTACAGATAGAGATTCCTAAGGCTCTGGGAAACTATTCAAAGAAATGAGATTTCTTACTGATTTTCTGTAAACTATTGAAAGAATTTTGGAATCAAGTTAGTAATGCTGTTCCAGTGATGATTCTGAACTGTAAGTAGTTTACATAGTTTGGTTTAATTTTCAGTGAAGTGTTTATTGTTGAGTATGGGTTCTTCTATAACATTGGAAATGTTAAGTTTTTGAGCTGTTTTGGAAAATACTTGTACAGCACTCGATTAAACAAAAAATAGTCACCTGCCTAATGCACAGGTCAGCTTTAGCCTTCACATCAATCAGTTGATTGAACTTTCCAGTAATTTGCATTTAAATAAACTGAGTTTGCTACCCATTTCTGGCCATCAAGTAGAAATTTTCAGAATATTGAGACATCTTGTCCTAGCATTACATGCATAAACATATACAATTCTCTTTCAATGCATCCTTTCTGTCTCCAATAATATTATCTGTTTGTGTTAACATATCCATGTCCTTTTTCTTCTTACCTCAAGAATAATTCTTTCATCTTCCTAATCATTCTTTTTGATCTGCAAAAAGTCAACTCTTTACCATTCCAAACCACCTTCAATGTAGCAAGGAATGATAATTTAATTTTCAGTTTTTCTTCTTTGCACTTCTTTAGCACCCCCACAAACTGCAGGCAAGACTTCACTTTCACTTCAGAATAATCAAATTTGACAAATACAGGTCACCCAATCATTGACAGTTTTCTACTTTGTTGCAAGACTTTTCTCTAATACCTGCTCGTTTTCATAGCAGGTCAGAAATTCTGTCAGTATTGGTGTAGGTTCCCATATTTGCCTTCCAAATCTGGCAGTGCCAAGTTCATAAGTTTATAGGTAACTACTGGGCTAGCTGCTCTTGTGGATCATTTTAAGCCAAGCCAATTTCCCTTAGTGAGAATCAAACCCTGTGCCACTTGTCTAGGAGGTAAGCATCTTGACCATTATACCAACCCACAACCCCTAGTCATTAATCCTAGCCCTAATCTTTTGTGAATCCAGTCTGCTCTGCCATCTTGATTATCATATATTGCATCAGATCCGTCCATTCTTCACCTTGCAAAAGGCCTCTTAGTCTTAAATTTGCTTTCTTGATTTATTTTCCATTCCATTTAAGTGTAGCCTATTCTGTTCATTTTGTTCTACCATCTCAATTTCCTTGTCCAGAATCTTGCATATTTACTGTTTACCAGGATGAGTGGTTATCCAAGGACTGCATTTCATCCATTGTATCTGCTCCCATACATTTCATATATACTTTGGACAATCCAGTCAGGTTCCACAGTGTGATCCATTTGGCTTCTAAGCTATCTGTGACTTTCACCACATTCAACCTGGATACCATTTTGTTCCACTGTTCTGTGGTTGTGGAACATCATGAAATATCATAGCCACCTTGATGAAGCTTCTGACTAACTTTTCATTTGTAATACTCTGATTCCACTACATAGTCAATTTCTTCCACCTTCAGTTAGTAGGTGCAGTCTTACTTTCAAATTACCAAAAAATTAAATAAATTAGTTTTATTTCACTCCTTAGGGGTTTTAACTTTTAGGAAAATGAAGTGACCTTAGTAGGCAAGTAGATTTGACAAGTACCACACAGGAACTCTTCCCCTGCCTTTCTGCCTTTTATATTTCATTTATTTTATAGTTCTGTCAAACATATTTAATGTTTTTCAAAGGTAGGTTTTTCATTTAGCTAAATTACAAGTGTTTCAAAAGTAAAAGAGTCAAATATTAGTATCATTTACAGAACTGGCTTTCCAGTGTACTACTTAGATGTGGATGTCATTGATTTTAACATCTTTGAGACACTCAAACAGTTTAAAATAGCATGTATCTTAAGAAGGACAATGTGAATTTTCACATATGTAATAATAAAGACAGTAAATACCAAATAATCATACTTCATCTGTTACTCTGTGAGAACTACCTCTTTGATGGGCCATTGGTTGGGTTCATCCTCACCACCAGTTACCATTCACTGCAATTCCAGAAAGTGTAACATTTGGCAATGTTCACACTTTAGCTTTATAATTCACCAGCTACTTAAGTGGATATGTCCCCCAAGTCTACCAGTTTGCCCCAGTACCGCTGTCATGTACCTTCCTGCAATTTAAGAAAATTCAATGAAGATTTAACACATTATTAAGCAACTTCTCTGTAAAATATATACTTGCCTGAATTACATGTGCCAGAAAGTAGTAAACATAAGCAATGGAACCATCTAGATACATCTTAAGATCGATGGTGTAAGTCCCTGCACGGTTCTTGTCTGAAACCACATATATATGCTAGTTGTAGTCACTGATCTTCAGAATGGAAACATCCTCAGTTATCCCCAATGAGAATGCAAAGAAGTGATCGTAAACCCCAATCTTTCTTATGAAAGGGTGCAGATTCTAAAGGTTAGAGTGCGGGCCCATCCTAAGAGTCAAATTATTCCCGCATAGTTTTTAATTAATAATAATCACAATTGCCTGGTAACATTTACATCTTTCAGTGACTGAATACACATGCTCATAACCCTGCCCTCATCACCCCATTTACAATTTAAGAGTGTACATTCATTTAATAAATTAAAAATCCACTGCCCTGATACTTTTATGAAACATTTACTTTTGAAAAATTCTATGAACATTTATATCCTTTTTATCACTTGGCATATTCCATCAAGCTCCATTCCATGCAAACAAATAATGACCACAACCACAGGTAAAGCAATATGTTTTGTGCAGATAAATTTGCATACTAATCCATACCAGTCATATCATATCAGACACATACTATTCTGACCTGATGCTACTGTACAAGAATTTATTAAATTAATGTACATGAAACATGTAATTTCCAACTCATATCATCTTTTTCACATGTCCTGAAATGTCTTCTTCAGTTTCCTAGAACACAATAACATCTACAACCTTGGGTCAAGCAAACTTTGCTATTAAAATGGCATTGCACACTAATTCACTTGATCACCTAATAGCCACCCTGGCTAAGCACACATATTCAATAAACAAAGACCATTATATATTACATAACATTATCCAAATATCATATGTATAATCAGTCCAATGTCCATTACAACCGTTAACCATTTTAGTGATTAATTATGCTTATTAATTGCTTCTGTTTTCTTATTCAACTGACCATTTCAATGCTATTAAGTCTAGCTTGTGCCAGTAATTGCTCTCCATTTCATCTCTGATTAAGTTGCCTCGCTCTCCTTCACTGGCAGAATTTCCTTCATACATAAGATAAGACATTCTTCTAACCCTCAAAGCTTCCTGAAAGTAAGGGCACCAGAACCATAGGGTGAGGAGAGGTGAAAACCCCTCCACTTTAAACAGATGCATGAGTGTGCACTATCAGCTTATAAAAAAATTCAAAATATTCTCAGAACGTACTCATTGTGGTCATTTTACTGGCTGGCTAACTTTACACCACTGCTATTTGCTGCACAAAAAAAAAGTAATAACAACACTGCAGAAATAACGTAATTGCTGTTTACCTGTTAAGATGGTTTATGGAAATAGTACTGTAACTGACCCTCAGTAATTCATCAGAAAAGTCAAACATCCAACGAGGGAAATGGCAAAAATATAAGACCCCTCTCAAACAACTGGTATTTGCTGTAAAATACCGATTTTACAATTAAAATATCAGGAAAGTGCAAATTTCCATTGGCCCCTTTAAATAACTATTTGCTAAAGCTCGATCCTTCACCTGCCATCATGTCAGATTAGCCGCATAGAATGAACCGCATGATGGAAACAGAGCCATGAGTGCAACTGGGACTGCATGACAGAACTAGAGCCATGATTGTAATTGGGCCCATAACAGTCTGCATTGTTTGATTTTTATATCTGGTGTGCAAGGAAAGCAAAGAAACAGTCAGCAATTGCCTTTTAATAGAAAGGAGGTATATTTTCTTGGAGCAATATTGAAAATAACAGACTGTCTTGGTGACTACTGGGAAAAGTCAAAAATGTTAACTGAAAATTTATTGTCTGACACTGTAGTTCTGGACCAATACTTGTCAACTGCATGTTTTTCCTGTGTATACATCTCTGTATGGAACTTCAAAAAAAGAAAGAAAAAAAAAAAACAATTTACAAGAATGTATTTTTACTTATTCACTTCTTGCCCTGGGCTATGCCTGGAAAGAATTCAGTTACTTCCTTAATAAATGTATACTGAACAACAGTGACCATGCAACTAGTTTATGTTCAATCATTTGTTTTGCTTAGTTTTTAGACTGTGTTGGCTAGGCAGTGGGCTGTAAACTGATATAATGATGCTCTGTATTTTTATTCATTTAACTTCACTGAAATGTTTTTTTTTTCAACTGCAGTTTGAGGGAATGGTTGTAACGGGATATGAAACACTTACGTTTCCCTATAAGCTAGAACTGGTGGATGGTTTGCTTATTTTTCTCTTTTATGTCATATACTTGCAAACACACATACATGTACATACATACACGCACACACACACACACACACACACACATATATGTATATATATATATATATATATATATATATATGTGTGCATGTGTGTGTGTGTAGATATATATGTGTGTGTGTGTGTGTGTGTGTGTGTGTGTGTGTGTGTGTGTGTGTGTGTGTGTGTGTGTGTGTGCATGTGTGTTTGAAAATAGAAAATGACATATATGCATATATGTGTATTGCTATTTATATCTATATCTAATATATATATATATATATATATATATATATATATATATATATATATATGTATGCATGCATTTATACTTGGTTCGAACTTCCTAGTGTAGTTAGAGGTAAATAAAGGACTCGTTATATTAAAGCAGAGCTTCATCATATGAATCATGTTATTTGGGTACGAACCTTGGTTTCCTTTTCTGTTGACTGTTGATAGTGTGTTTATCATTTGGCTGTAAGTAAATCAGACTGGGTGATTTTAATTTTAATATTTTAACTTGAATACATTTAATTTTTGCAGGCATGTGTTGTGAAATTCATTTTGTTGGGCAGTTTGTCTTCTACTTAGTTTTGATGAATGTGAGCTTTTAATAACCTGATTCCTGTAGTGCAGGGTTTGATTCCCGCAGCCTTTATTTGTCTACTGTGCGTCTTTGACCAAGTTACTTCAGCAGACAGTGCTCTTAAGTTGACCCTGAAAAGGGACATTTGGATCCACATGATGGTTAATTATTGCTTTACTGTATGCTATTTGACTATGAATCTCAGAACATCCCTTTTAGTTTAATGGGTTGCCAGATGCACTTTCATTCATTCATCATTATTTCTAAGGTGAGAGGTGTTTGCTGTTTCTCATGCTAAGTCTGTGAGGAATGTCTTGTTTTGTTTAGAAAATGGCTAATAGTGTTTTTGCCTTAATCTTTAAAACAAACGTTTTAAATGAAATTTAAATTTCTGTTATTATGGTAAAAGTAAAGATGAAACTAGAATGTGTATGTTTGAATAGTGTTTAATGGTAATTGGGAGGAGATATTGGTATGATTGCTCAGGACCTAGTTTATTACCCTGCATAGGGGCACATTTGACCTTGATCCATTTCTGTTGATTCTGCAGGCATATTCTGCAACAATACAGCATTATTTGCCATTCACTTAGGTTTAGCTGCAAAACTCATTGCAAAAGTAAAAACTACAACATATGACCTGTTAGTCACAATAGTAATAAAAGTGGTCCATGTTTTAAGTACTAATGATGGGGAGAATACTGGAGACTATAGTGTGCCGTTTATAATGCCAGTCTCATAATGTCTAAGCCTACAAGTTACAGAACAGTATGAGCTACATCTGCAACATCTGGAACATCTGCATAAAAGCAGTGCACTGTCTTTCCAGTTATGCAGATCCAAGGGACTAACAATGTACAGCAGTCTTTTAGAGGTGGACCTGACTGCATCATCCCTCAACCAATGGGGGATTGAGTGTACCCTAGCGCCGAGTTATCTGCCATGCCCCTCCCCTCTGCACCCATTTTTATGACCATTAATAAATGCATGTGTTCTTAAAACATGAACCACTTTTATTACTATTGTGGCTAACAGGTCATATGTTGTAATTTTTTTTTTTGTAATGAGTTTTCTTTCTTTTTTTTCTCTCAGTGTTATCAGTTTATATAGGTCACTGGAGAAAACTGCTATTTTGGTGGCTACTTTTTTAGTTACTGCTCACTTTCAAGTTGAATTTTGAAATGCTACTCTAATGTGCCCATAAGAATTTTTATGATGACTCTGGGGTGGGGTGACGAAGTAATGCAGTGGGTGGAGCTGCTGTTTAGTTTCTGATGTGGTTTCCACATGGTGTACCTTATACGTACATGGAAACTGCATGCCTCATCTCTCTTCAGGCAGGTTTTTGATGAGGATTTGGATTATTATTTTCAGCCAACAAAGTAATGCTATTACATGAATTAGTGATCCTCTTAATTGCCCTTAGGTGGTGTGTGTGTGTGTGTGTGTGTGTGTGTGTGTGTGTGTGTGTGTGTGTGTGTGTGTGTGTGTGTGTGTGTGTGTGTGTGTGTGTGTGTGTGTGTGTGTGTGTGTGTGTGTGTGTGTGTGTGTCTGTGTATGTACTCTTCTATGTAGTATGCTTCTGAGTGCATATACTTACATTACAGTGAAAGTACACATCTCACACAGGCTTTAAATGGGCTAAAGAAATGGATATCCTAAAGTTACTAAAGTTGTATACGTACCAGATAAGCAGTACTACTGTTACTGCAGGATCACACACCAAAGAACTTCAATATTCATGTGCAATTTTGCATGAAATTTCTGTGCAGTTATTCGTAATGCAATTCATAGTGGTATTATATACAAAGCTCATATTCACATCACATATATGCGTTTGTTTTATGTATATCTTTTAAAAATAAATAAATAAATTGCAGTTTTTAGATCACTAAATGCCTCTGTTGCCCTCCACCCCTCCCAGCCTTCAATAGCTTCCAGCACCCCTGGCTGAAAGTCAATAAAGGTCTTATATTTTAGAGGAAAGAACACAGAAAGCAATGCATGGTACATAAAGTGGAATTTCAATTATCGCAGCATTGTAAGATGTAGTAAATATTGCCTGTTTTATCCTTTGTTTGTTTTTTTTTTTTTTTTTCAGTCAACATTGTTAAAAAAGTGTTTATTTCCTGCCTTGTATAGGTTTCCAGGTCAACACAACAATTTTCACCCTTATGTTCTAAATTGGCCGTAAGTGAGATTGTGTGTGCAAGTAATTGGTACGAATAAACTACTGTACCAGGGGTAGCCCCCCTGTGGTGTAAACCTTGGCTCGAGATGATTGTCACTGCTGAAGTGACACCCCGACCCCATGTACAAAATGGGAAAAGGGAGTTGAGGATGGATGGATAGTTCTTAATCAAGTAAGTCTCAGAATTAACCAAAATAGGCCTAGAATGGCTGCCAACAGATCTTGTACCATGTATAAATGCACAATACGATATTCCGTCTTTAGCTGACTCTCATGCAAACCAACACAAAATGTCAGCTTTTGCTGAATAAAACGAACACAATCCAAGCCTTCCTCCTTTCCCATACACAATGTCTCTAATTGTTTTTCATTGAACGCTGCCTTCCTGATCTATTTGCCTCTCCTTCAGCCTTTAAAGTTCCACCATAACTGAAACAGTTATTTAAATCACTGTTTTCCTGTTGCAGCTGATCCAGAGGCATTGCATGTGAATCTAAAGTCTCAGTAAGCTCTTCTTCATGAAGATTAGCTGCTGTGATATAATTATCCAATTTTGTAGCCACGTTTTGATCATAAACATCAGCTGCTTCCTTAGATCTCCCTCTGTATCTTCAGCAGCACCGTCTGAACGCTGGACTCTGACCACAGCCTTAACACCATTTGCTTTGCAGTTTGCTGCCATATTTGACGTGATTGGCTCACTCACTGAAGAAATTAGCTTTTTTTAAAAACCTCTGCATGGATTTTGACATATAGAATACCAACCAGTGACTACTATTTAACACAAACAACTGATTTGTTATTCACATCTTAATAGTTAAAGCTCAGTCAAATTTGGAGAACTCAGGGAAATGTCTGACTTCTACAATACCATCAAGACAAGAGATCTGGATCAATTGTTGATGTCAGTGATCTTTGCAGTTGTGTAGTCATGCACAAATGTATGCTTCAGTAAGAGGGTGTGGGGTGGACCTTGCTCCCTGCAGCAAACACTGTTTTAATTAAGTTTTATGTGTTTTGCTGATATTGATTTTTTTTACAATAAGTTCTGTTGACTTAGTCTGTCTATTTTAGTACTGTTAGATTTACTGGCTTGTAACTCAGCCTCAGAGTACCCAACACATTCGGTTTTAGACATAACTGAGAGCAGTTTTCTACAGTGACCTGTGCAGCGTGTGTATGACCATGTAGTTGTGCTTCAGAGGAAAAGAAAGAAAGGATTGGAAAGAGTGTAAACATTCCCGTTTTCAGTGTATCACACATTTTATCCACACCACACACTTGATTTCTCACTATGCATGCAACCTACATAGCTGTATTAAAGTTTAACATTAAAATAATTCTGTTCATTTGTTGTACAGTTTCTCAATGCCTTACACTGAGAGTAGAGCACCTATTGGTAAATTAATTTAGTATCCCCATTTAGAAAACATCTTCCCTATCATCTTCCCTATCCTAGTATATTCCTCAAACGAAAAAAGAAAACACCTCTCCAGTCTGCAAACACTGTCTAACCATGTGCAGATTGATTCATTTTCCCCAACCGCAGGTTCTCTCTGCCTTTTTTCACTTTCTTACATCAGATGGTTTCCAGTACATGAAAGACCTAATCATCTTTTTCTCACCCTCATCTGCAAAATTGTTAGTAACCTAACTTCGCCTCCAGATTCCTCTGAACATACCATAAAGTTTTCAACCTATGAACTAAGATCTAACAGTAACAATGCCATAGTCCTATGAAGAGCAGAGAGTACTCCGGCCAAATTACATCAGGCTTTCTTAGTCCTTGGACCTGTGCTGTAGAACAGACCCCCTCCATGCAAGAATTCAGAACAAAACTGTTAATGTACCTGATACAAAGAACTACCTGCTTCTGTTTTCAGTACCTTCCAATAATGTAAGAACCATGCCATCATACACTTCAGCTAATATTAACACTTAACCAGTCTTCTTCTTCTTCTTTCGGCTGCTCCCGTTAGAGGTCGCCACAGCAGATCATCTGTTTCCATTTCTTTCTGTCCTCTGTATCCTGCTCTGTCACACCAACCACCTGCATGTCCTCTT
Organism: Protopterus annectens; assembly: GCF_019279795.1. Lineage (NCBI taxonomy): Eukaryota > Metazoa > Chordata > Ceratodontiformes > Protopteridae > Protopterus > Protopterus annectens. Next base: position 70,498,495 of record NC_056749.1, on the reverse strand, counting down.
GTCACCACATCCATAAACCTTATCTTAGGCCTTCCTCTTTTCCTGTTACCTGACAGCTTCATCCTTAGCATCTTTTTCCCAATATACTGAGCATCCCTCATCAGCACATGTCCAAACCAACACAATCTCGCCTCTCTGGCCTTGTTTCCAAACCTTCCAACCTGGACTGACCCTCTAATATATGTATTCCTAATCCTGTCCACCCTTGTCACACCCAGTGCAAATCTTAACATCTTTAACTCTGCCACGTCCAGCTCTGACTCCTGCCTTTTTGTCAATGCCACTGTCTCCAACCCATATAACATAGCTGGTCTCACTACCCTCTTGTAGACTTTCCTTTTCACTCTTACTGGTACTCGTCTGTCACAAATCACTCCTGACACTCTTCTCCACCCACTCCATCCTGCCTGTACTTTCTTTTTCACCTCTCTTCCACACTCACCATTACTCTGAACTGTTGATCCCAAGTATTTAAACTCATCCACCTTCGCCACCTCTACTCCCTGCATCCTCACCATTCCTCTATCCTCCCTCTCATTCACACACACATATCCTGTCTTAGTCCTGTTGACCTTCATTCCACTTCTCTCTAGAGCATATCTCCACCTCTCCAGGGTCTCCTCCACTTGTTTCCTACTCTCAATACTGTCTACTATTTGATAGTATCTAAAATATAAATAGAATTAATAATTAATAACAGTACTAATGGGAAATACTCAATCACCTTCTGTCTACATGCCAAAATACCTCATTATGTAAATATAAGTGTGAACACTGCTTGGACTTATAGAGGGGGGTCCCCACTGACATTGGCCATGAATCAGGGTTCAGCTTTTAGACCACTCCTCTTAATACTGGTGATGGACTACATCAGTAAATAGGTTTGTGGGTACAGAGCCTCAGATATTCTGTATGCAGATAATGTGGAACAACAAACAGACAAACAGCAGGAACTTTAGCAAATGGCAGGGGAATAGAATGGAAAATTGAAGGCAAATACGATAAGGGTGTGTAGAAAAAAATATAGTGTTCATGGCAACAAGTGGGGAAAATCAGAAGCTGAACATTAAGATAGAAGGGAACAGGTTAATATCTTCAAGCATCTGAAAGATGTTAAGAAGTAAAATTTGAATGAGGAGGTCAAAGGTAAAACCAGAGATCCTGCAACAATTTGGCAAAAAAGTATCAAGTGTAGTATGTGACAAAAGAATGCTAAATGGCTGAAAAATAAGAGACATAAAATGGAGGTGTGACCACTACTTTTGTGCAGTACAGAAACCTGTTCAGTGAAGGGAGAGCAGCTGAGAAAGCTAGAGGTGATGGAGGTGAGGTGCCTGAGATGGGAGAGAAGATTCCTACTGTGGGACAGATGAAGAAGTGAAACATTAGAGCTGGAGACACAGTAGCCCTGTTTACAGAGAACGTCATGTATATCATAACACAGTGACTCAGCCACATGTGCAAAGCTTAATTTGATTTTTGTGAAGTAATGTGCAGTATTTTAATGTGTAACAACTTTTTGTTTTGAACAATGGTGAAATATATTATATGTTTATCCTCTTTTAAAATCAGACTTCTGAATTGTATTTTATTTATTTTTATTTTATTTTATTTTACATTTGTTGACTGGGTTAGTCCAACTGGATACATATCCATTTTCAGTGGAGGCCCGGGGAGAAAAGCTCCAAAGAACAGAGGTACATAAACACATATAGTAACAAAACTAGAGTAAGTTAGTAAACTAACATTAGTATGCAAAATAAAACAGTAAGTAATAGTATATATAATTCAAAAGAGATACAAGTTAGTAATTGTACATATAAAGTGGATATAACTGCTTGTTGGGGATTTTCTAGATAAAAGTAAATATGACCCTCCTGTCACTTGCTCACTTTGACAGTCATCTCAAAAAGAAAAGGATAAACTGCATGACAAAATGCCCAGACTTTAGAGCTTTTGAAGGCTAGAGGCTTCCCCACACCAGGGGTCTATGAGTGGAGTTCTAACACAAGCTTAGTAGTCGAATTTACCCTGAACCCTGCCTAGTCTGAAAACAGCACTGATCATATGTGTCCACAGAAGGTCATTGTACTTATGTCTGGGGCTGAAGAACATGTGCTCATTATTTATTTAACTTTTCTCACAAACTTTAGAAATGTGAACAGAGGTTCACAATAGCTAATTTAGAAGCAGTGTACTCAGCAGAAGTAAAAAGTTGGAAAGATTATTGTAATAGCTTTTTATTTATTTTCATGGGTTGGGAGGCTGGCCTAATGGTTAAGGTGTTTGCCTTGCAAACGCAAGGTGCAGGGTTTGAGTCTCACAAGGGGTAATTGGCTAAGTTTAAAATGGCTTGCAAGGGCAGTTAGCTTAGTACTAATCTATGAACCTATTTGCCTCACAATAAAACATCTGATGCATATAAAGGTAGCGATCTGTTGGCAAGAGTAAAGAAGCATGCCATTTATACATGTCTGACTGCAAATATATAACATTCTATTTTTTTTTATTTTTTTCCATTTTTTTAACAGTCTGGCATCATTGGGGTGCACAGAAGGTGGATTTCTTTTGGGAGTAGCATGTAACGAGACATGTTATCTATACGTAGGACAGCAGCAGTAGTATGAAATGTGTGACAGTGGGCATGTATGCCTTAAATGTCATCCTAATTTAATACCAGTTGGGAATATACAGAAAGTGACTATACATTTTGAAGGGTGGAGGGTGGGAAGGTAGAAACTATCCCCAAATATGATTAACGTATCCTTGCAAGCATTTATCTTCTTAGTTTATTTTGAACTGGACAATGCACTTGTGCTGCTCCATGTTCAAATCATAATAGCCAAATCCAATACCACTTCCTTTCAAGCCATAGGTCCCCCTCTATGACCCAGGAAACCCATACCATATATTAAACTTATTAGAAACACTAACCATCCAACTTAATACTATATTCTTGGGTGATTTTAATTACCCCACTATTAGCTGTGAATCCTATATGACACCAAATGTACAGGCACAGAGATTCCTGTATTTTGTAAACAGAAACTCCCTGGACCAGATAATCAATACACCAAACAGGGGTGCAACCATACTGGATTTGGTCCTCAATTATGGGAGAGTGCTGCACACCCCCTACTGTGATGTCTTTCCTGGTAAGGTCAGACCACAAAATGGTCTCCATTGAAGTAAAAATAAAACCTGGACCCCTGCTAAACCCATAATATTCAGGAACTACTCTAAGGCTAACCTCCTGCTATTAAGTGATAACCTGGCAAAATTTCAAGCCCCCATAAACCCTGACAACACTGCTACCTTTGTAGAACTGTTCACAGAAACCCAGTACAAGCCTGTTAATAACTGCATTGAAGCAGCTGTACCCACCAGGAAGAAATACAGAATTAACTCAAAAAACAAGCTACTAAAATATTCCTAGAAGGCAAAAGGCAGAGGTACCAGAATAAACTGAACATCGAATATATCCTGTGGTATTTATGGTTTCTGTGCTGAAGCTATCTTTGATGTTTCTTTGTAGTTTGGTGATTGTAGAGTGCATATGATGTCATATGTGTATATGACATCATATGAGAGTGTATATGATGTCAAAAAACAAGCCACCCTGCTGGAATCACAGAATCAATAGGCTGTATAAGAGAAGGAAGAAAATCATTGCAAAAAATAGGAGGTGCAGCACCCAGCAGGATAAAAGCACTTCCATCAAACTACACAAACAACTCAGAGGTCAAATAATATCTACCAAAGCCAAATTTGAGGTACGTTTGGCCTCCCAGGCCAAGAATAACCACAAAGCATTCTTTATCTAAATCCACAACCGCAAAGGCAATACACAATTGTGTGCCGAGCTCATTGTAAATGGAGCCACCTATGCTGAGACAGAAGATATAGCAAACCCCCTAGCTGATAAAATTCAGCTCCAGCTTTACCCCTCTCTCCCCCTCAACCTTCCATCAGGAAATGCCATCAAATATAACTTCCCCTATTATTACTAAGGAACAAGTCCTTAATGCTCTGTCTAAGACCAAGAACACTGCATCAATAGGCCCAGACAATATCCCAAGATGCCTTCTAAATAGCATGAAACATGACCTATAAGGGCCTCTGTAATTACTATTTAACTGTAGCCTCCAAACAGGCTTCATGCCTCATGAATGGAGAATAGCAAAAGTCATCCCTCTGCACAAAGGTGGACCATCTACATACCCTGGAAACTACACACCCATAAGGCTCACTAGTCTTACATGTAAAGCCATGGAAAGAATTATCAAGTAAATGATCAGTAGAGGTATAGTAAGCCTCCAAACACTGGACCCAACCCAGTTTGGTTTCGTCAATCCGATCATGCTTACTCAACCTGGTGGACTTCTCCTAGAAAGGTAACCAGAGCAATGGATGAGGGGAAAAATTGTTCACACTGCCTACCTTGACCTGGCTAAGACATTTGACATGATACCTTACTCACTCGGGCATTGTTGACGAACTCAAGAGGATAGGTACAAACTTGTATGTCACCCAGTGGATAGCCAACTGGCTCACAGACAGGACACAGGAAGTTAACAATGGGGAGTCCACTGCTAGAAAGAGGCCAGCCATAAGTGGAGTCGCTCAGAGATCAGTTCATGGACTGCTCCCTTTTGGAATTTACTTCTCTGAAGTCAAGGCCAATGTCAGTGGTCTTTGACTGACTAAATTTGCATATAATTGCAAATTAGGAGCTGTCATTGAATCCCAAACATATAAATCTTCTCTAGGAGGGGCTGACACAGACAAACATCTGGTGACATAGCCATAGACGAAAGCTAAATGCCAAAAAATGCATAATAGTTTCCTTTGGGAAGTCATCCACCCATGGTAACTATCATATTGACAACACACCCCTTAGAGTTGACCTAGTAGTCAGGGGCCTAGGGACACACATAGATAGTATTCTAGCTTTCAACCATCATGTGTCTAAAGTAGTAAGGAAATCATTCTATGTTGCGCAACTTCTAAACAAAGGTATAGCATCTAAGTCCAAGGAAATCATTGTTCCACTGTATTTGGCATTCTTCAGACCTATCATTGACTGCAATGCCCCCTTTGGTATGTACCTAACCAGGCACATCCCTCAGCCAGAGCATCCACACTGGTTCCTCACTAAAAGAATACAGGGCATAAGTAAAATGTCCTATGCAGACCACCTGAAGGCACTATCCCTGTATTCTGTCTCCTACAGGCTGGTGCACAGGGCATTGTTTTGACCCCACTCTAATGGACCTCTTGCATATCCACAAGACAAACAGCACCAGAATTACCTGTTCTAAAGACTTAAACCTTGCCTGTTATATAAATAGGACCTGCTGGAGAGATAGGAATATATCCTAGATACTACCCCCATCAATGGAACAGGCTCCCCATCCATGTTAAGCAGAGTTCCTCCCTAACCCAATTCAAGTGCAACTTGGACAATTGGTTGAGGAACAGGAAATTCATCCCTGACTGGGCATCTTTGTCTCTAATGGACACAGGAAACCTGTAAATGGTTCATCTCTCAGGCGCCTGCTTGTAAATGGTTCATCTCCCAAGCTCCTGCTTGCATTTATCAGGGATATCAAAACTTGTCAGTTATTTGGGATGCATGGCTAGGCTTAAAAAGCCCCTTGTGGTCATTAGTCTATTAAACACCTATGAACCTATGAACTGGTGTTTGGTTAGTTATGAGCATTAAGGCTTGGATGCAACTTATCTCTTCCTTGAAATAAAAAAGTAAGATTGAATTTATTTTCCTTAAGCATAACTTTTGTCAAGTCATCATTGGATCAAAAGGTTGTAAAATAGCTCTAAACTACACTTCAGATCATATATAATCCCATGGCTTCTGGGTACCTGGCAGCACCCAGCTTAATTTAATTAGTTTTGTTTTTGGTCATTTAGGTTGTGCTGAAAGGATGCAGGAAAAAAACAATGTTAAAGGGCAGGACTAAATTTATTTCTTTGATCATTGTTTTCATTCAGGCCATCACTGGGAGAAAAGTTTAGAAACAAATCTCTAAAATACATCTCAAAGGATCTAGAACCCCTGTGGCTTTTGTCCCATTGGGCCTTGCTGTGGCCCCGACGCCTGGTTTAATGCAGCTGTTTCCTCACCAGTTATTAGAGTGCAGTCTTGCCTAAATAGAACATGTTGAATGAATAATTGCAAGGGGGAAAAACTGCTGAGGAAGTGAAACTGTGAGATTTAGGGAGGGGAGTAATCTGGCTAGTGTGGGTAGTCCAGTATAGGAGTGGAAGCCTGGGCAGCAGGTGATGCTCATGGGGGGTGGGATGGTGCATCGGGCAGGGTGAGGCACCATGGAACCCTTTGCATAGGGTACCAGTTGCCCTAAGGCCATCCCTTATGCTTAGTGGATACTAACTAACTAAATAAATAAATTCTTACTACACTGGTTTCAGGCATGCATACTCAGGACTTTACCGGCGATGAAGGATCAAGATTTGAACTGTATGCATGTAACAAAAAGAAACTGGTGGGCTCAGGGAAAACGTTTACCTAACTGCAGTAAATTATTCAAAATGTGTATTTTATAGGCATGCAGACATCCCTGAATGTTGGACACTTCTGAAATTTTGCCAGGCAGTAATTGATAGAGAAGATGAACCTAACCAAAGATTCATCAGTGTAGGTCCTCTTGTTTTCAGATCATACAGACTTAGAACTAATGTGACGTAACTAAAGGCCAATTGCACAGTGCATATGTAAATGATTATTTTAATGTGTCTGTCAGTTTTACTTCTACTATTAACTCCGGAGTACTTTACTCTTGTATTTATGTTGGCACATTTGAGTTTGAAGCCCATTGTACTCGTTTTCAACAGAGACCCAGGGAGAAACGCTCCAGATACAAAATTAGATACAGAGACCCAGGGAGAAACGCTCCAGATACAAAATTAGATACAGAGACCCAGGGAGAAACGCTCCAGATACAAAATTAGATACAGAGACCCAGGGAGAAATGCTCCAGATACAAAATTAGATACAGAGACCCAGGGAGAAACGCTCCAGATACAAAATTAGATACAGAGACCCAGGGAGAAACGCTCCAGATACAAAATTAGATACAGAGACCCAGGGAGAAATGCTCCAGATACAAAATTAGATACAGAGACCCAGGGAGAAACGCTCCAGATACAAAATTAGATACAGAGACCCAGGAAGAAACACTCCAGATACAAAATTAGATACAGAGACCCAGGAAGAAACACTCCAGATACAAAATTAGATACAGAGACCCAGGGAGAAACGCTCCAGATACAAAATTAGATGCAGTAAACATTTCAAGTACAGCAAAAGCAGTGAGGTTGCATACACTTACTTATATTTTGGTATTTACAAAAAACTGCAGTAGTCTTTGAAGATAAGTACGCGTAGAAAAATGTATTAACCAGCCTTTAGACATGACTACATTATATAAAAGAAAACAAAAGATTAGATTAGGTATTAAAACGGAAGGAAACACTGAGGGTTGTGAATAGCAGACTGCACAAGAAGACATTTGATTTAGACTGGAAAGAGCCGGACAGAGAAAGACAGAAGGGAGGAGGGAAGAGTCAGAAGGGATGCAGGAGAGTCAAAGTGTATTTTTTTTTTGAAGGTGTGTCAGCCTCACTATTTTCCTGAGAGGTAGATTACAAGGTGGGTGTATAATTTTGAAAAAACAAATGTGAGCTGGTTGGGTATTTTATTTACTATATTACTGTTTCAGTTTGGGGATGAGAGGTGGCGTGGCCATGCTTAGTGTGGAGTGTGTTGCTTACTGTTTCAATTTAGGGATTAGAGATAGCGTGGCCGCACTTGGTGTGGAGTGTGCTGCTTACTGTTTCAATTTAGGGATGAGAGATGGCGTGGCCGCACTTGGTGTGGAGTGTGCTGCTTACTGTTTCAATCTGGGGATGAGAGATGGTGTGGCCACGCTTGCTGTGGAGTGCACTGTTTACTGTTTCAATTTGAGGATGAGAGATGGCGTGGCTGCGCTTGGTGTGGAGTGTGCTGCTCTATGTTCTTGTCCAGGAGTGGAGCACTGACATCTCTGTTTGTTTGTAAGATAAGACGTTGTTCCAGATTTTCGAGACATAGGATAAGAGGAGGGAGTCACCTGCTATATTGTTTGATGTGGTGAGTTGTAGAAGTATTTTATCAGTAGATGTTAGTGTACTAGATCGAATTTAAAGTTGAAGGTGGTTGTTTGGGGATGGACATTTGTCTGAGCTATAGATGAGGTTATCACTTATGAGGATTGGTGAGTATGTGAGATAATGGGGAAGCTCTAGCCAGTGCAGTTCTCTAAGAGCTGTGCAGTGGTGATCCCTACAGGGAAAGTTAGTGGCAAATTTAGCAGTTTTAGCATAACAATGCTCTATTTTATGAAGCAGAATAAATTTTATGTTGGCAAAGACTGGAAAGGAGTAGAAGCATGCGAGTAGGCAATAAGGCAATAGGTTTTCTTACAGGAACGGACACGAATGGTTTTGCTCTGTAGAGCCACTAGCTGTTTGTGCTTTTTTGTTCTTAACTGAATGTTGTCTGTGGTGGTCAAATTTTAGATTTCTATTTATGTACACAGCTGACCTGTTCCATTTTTGGATTGTTTGTACAGGGGATAGAGAAAGTGTTTTTGTGTATATTAACATGTTTGAGAGTAAAAATAATAAAACTAGATTTATTTTTGGGATGGGGATTGATTGTGACTTAGTTAGCCAGGTCTGTATCGTGGTGACGGATTCTTGTGTTATTTCTTTTAAATTATCTATTTTTGCTGAGCAGATAAGAGTTAAGTCATAAGCACATTGAATTATAGAGAGAGAGATCATTGATGAATATATTGAAGAGTAAAAGGCCAAGAATGAAACCTTGGGGACTTAACAACTGTTATGGTAAGGAAAGTAGAGAAATCATTCTACCTTCTAACTGCTTGAGATCTCTGAGACAGGTAGCTTTGGAACCAGATCAGTGCATGGTTACTGAGTCCAAAATGAGAGAGCTTTTGAAGATGGGTGGGATGTGAGATGGTGTTGAAGGCCTTGACTGTAAGTTACCTTTACTTCTGCTTGCATTAACAGTATTAATGAAGTTGGGCAGAGCAATAGTGTGGTAAAGGTGAAATCTGTGTCGAGATGAGGATAGTAGGAAAATCTGTGTGATATGATAGATTAGCTGAATTTGTATACATTTCTCCAGGATTTTAGATTGGGGAGGTAAGATAGCAATAAGTCAGTAGTTAGTAATGTCAGTAGACTTTCTACCTTTGTGAAGGGGCAGAATGTAACATTTCCTCGAGAGTAAGGGGGCTTAGGATTCTTGGACAGAACAATTTATTAACATGGATACTGGGAATGCAGTTGCTTCTGTGGCTATTTTAATATATTCAGCTGGCAGATTATCTGGGGCTAGGGAGGTGGGCTATAATTTTTTGAGGGATCCTTTAATCATTGTGGTGAGGACAAGTTTGAAAAAAAAGTTTGAGTCTGATCGACAGGATAAGTTGAATTGTGGGAAGTTGGTGTGCCTGAGCTGCTAAGTAAAGCTGAAACTGCATTCATGAAGTGATGGTTAAATAGACTAGCAATATGTTTTGAATCACTGTTATCATTTCTTGTGGAGACAGTTGTTTAGAATATCCAGGCTTAAATATTAGGTTATTGAGGACCAGAATGTTTTTGGGTTGCTATTGGTTGATGTTATAAACTTTGAGTAGTAGTTTTTCTTTTCTGATCTTACACAGTATTTAGCATGGTTTCTGAGTTGTCTGTAGCTGTGATGGTTGTTTTGTGTCTTGTTTATGGACCAGGCATTCCAAGTTTAATCCTTCACTTCATTGTTTTTAGATAATGATTAACAGACCTCAATGCTGTGCCACAGATGGCCTGCATCTGTCACCCATGGGCTTTCGGATACTGGCCAAGGCTTTTGCCCCCCGTATAGTGCCTTTTTTAGGCGGTGTTCCAAAGACAAATTACCACCATAACAGCTACAAACAGATGCAATCTAAGGCTTCTCAATGTTAGAAGTCTAAATCTCAAAATGCACTCACTCGAAGCACTCCTTAAAATGGAGAACATCAACATTTGTACTGTAACAGAGACCTGGTTCAAGGCAGCAGAAAGCACCCTTGCATGACCAGGCTATAACTCATTCCACACCTTTCAGCCTCAGAACTTGGACCGAAGCTCTAAATGCTGTGGTGTTTCCATATTCATAAAGGATACGCACACCTCCAGACTGGTAGCCTAACATAATTCATCAGAGATACTTCAGGTGCAGCTAACATTGGGTAAGACAGCGATTCAGGTCATAGCCTTCTATAGGTCCCCAACCATGTCCCAAGACTCACCCTCCATGTTCCTAAGCACCCTGGAGAATATCAGGGTCCAACCTAACACTCTCATATTGGGCAATTTCAACTACCCCTCCATTAACTGGGCAAACTACTCATGTACCAATACACTTGTCCAACGTTTCCTGGAATTCATTTATTCCAATGCCGTGGACCAGCTCGTTCTTACCCCCACTAGAGGTAGCAACAGCCTTGACCTGGTCATTACTAACATGGGCGACCATTGCGCCATACCAGTAGTCAACTCCTCCCTGGTTAGATCCGACCGCAAACTAATCACCTTGGAAATTCACATCCCTCACACACACCACTTGTAAAGTTAACCACCATGAAAAACTTCTCCAAAGCTACCTTTGGGCTCCTAAAAACAGAGGTGGCTAACTTCACGGCACCCATACAATTGGAGAACAGCTGCATGACTGCTGAATAATACACTAATGCCCTGTACGAATATGTACACAAATGCATGGATCTCGCCATACCCAATAGAACCAAGATGCTCTCCTCCAAAAAAAGGAAGCCAATCTGGTGGTACAACAGAAGGAGGAAACTGATGCGGATAAGGTGAAGTCCCAAGACTGGAAAAACTCCCTTATCAGCCTCAACAAAAAGTTGAGATCCCTCATCAAATCCTCTAAAGCTAGCTATGAAAACAGAATTGGAGTTGATTGTAAAGACAACCACAAGACAAGGCCTTCTATAGTTATATAAGGAATCTCCACGGCAATACCCAGATTTGCTCTGAGCTATTGCACAATGGCACCTCCAATACTGAGCCAACAGATATTGCCAATATACTGGCTGACAGATTCAGTGCCAACTTTACCCCTCTATCCCCCACCAATGGACCAATCACAATACCAGTAGATTGCCAGGCACCCAGTATTACTGCTGCACAGGTTAAAACAACACTGTCCAAGGCCAAGAATACAGCTTCTCTGAGACCTGACAGTATCCCTGACTGTGTTCTACATGAACTACAGAGTGAATTGACACATCAGCTATGTGCCCTGTTCAATCACAGCCTCACCTCAGGCTTTGTACCTACTGAATGGCACACTGCTGCAGTCATCCCGCTCCACAAAGGAGGAGCGATTACAGACCCTGGGAACTATCGCCCCATTAGTCTGACGAGTCTGATATGCAAAGTATGGAATGCATCATTATGGACCTAGTAAGCAAGGATATAGGGAATCTCCAAACTCTGGATCCCACACAGTTTGGTTTTGTGAAGGGTAGATCATGCCTGCTCAACCTGGTCAACTTCTTTGAGTCAGTCATCAGAGGTGTGGATGAAGCCAAGCTGGTTCATACAGCCTATCTGGATCTAGCCAAGGCCTTTGATACCATTCCCCACTCAGGAATCATAGAAAAACTCACTAAGCTAGCCATCAACCCCTATATCACTAGGTGGGTTGCAAACTGGCTCACAGATAGAACCCACAGAGCGAAAGTAGCTGACTCCAAGTCAGACTGCCGACCAGTCACGAGTGGAGTCCCACAGGGTTCGGTCCTGGGTCCTCTGCTATTTGGTATCTACTTCTCTGAAGTCCAGGCCAACACAAAGGGACTCTGGCTGACAAAGTTCACAGACAATTGCAAGTTGGGTTCCATAATTAACTCCTCAAGTGATGTTGCCATCCTACAGAAAGGCCTCACTGAGACCAACGACTGGTGTCAGAATCATGGTCTTAAGCTCAATGCCAAAAAATGTGTCGTCATCCCCTTTGGTAAAAACTAAGTTCGCATGAACTCCCACATCAATGATAGTCCACTGAACACAGAAGGCATTATAAGAGATCTGGGAACACAGGTTGACAGCAACTTCTCTTTTGACCACAACATTGCCACTGTGGTCAGAAAGTCCTTCTATGTGGCACATCTCATTACTAAGGATTTTGCGTCCAGGAAGAAAGAGGTCATTGTCTCCCTCTACTCTTCTCTCATTAGGCCAATAATCAAGTACAATGCCCCATTTGGCATGTACCTCACTAGACACCTGCAACAACTGAAGAGGCCACAAAAGTACCTCACAAAGAGGATCCTAGGCCTTAAAAACCTGTCCTATATGGACAGACTCAAAAAACTCCCAACTATTCTCTGTCTCATATCGCCTACTTAGAGGCGATCTCTGCTTGACTTGCAAATCCATGTCTAACCCAGCTCTGTTAGAAATGCTACATCTAAAGAAATCCCAATCCCTCCACACTACACACTCCAGACACTTCAACCACATTACCACACTTAACAGAACAAGCTGGAGGGACAGGTTCATAATCCAGAGACTGCCCGTGCTCTGGAATAGACTTCTCATACATGTCAAGTGGAATGCATCACTGGCCCTCTTCAAGAGAGACCTTGATGAGTGGATGGAAAATAGAAAATTCACCCCGTGGATCACTCCAGTGACTCTACTCAACAGAGGCACTGGGAACTAAGGTCGGGTGGCAGGATGCCAGGGTAATCCTATGGGCTAGGCTTGTAAAGGCTCCAGGGCCATTAGCCTGGTACACACCTATGAACCTGTAACAAAGGGGCAGGGTGGCGACTGCACAGAAAACAAAGTAAAAAGAGTGAGTGTGTTCACATACTGCTTCTGATGAATATTCACTATATTTTGTTTTTTGACATTTTTTGTGTGACTTTCTAATTAATAGTTCCAGTGTCTTTGTAAATATCATTGTCTTTATGTATTTTTTTTGTGAAACCTGTAGAGCTTTTCTCCCCGGGCCTCCACTGAAAATGGACATACATCCAGTTGGACTAGCCCGGTCAACAAATGTAAAATAAAATTAATAAATAAATACATAAATTAATCATTTGAAACAGAATTTATGCCCTTGTTACTGAAAGGTATGTTACTTTGTTAATTAAAAACAGTAAGCTCAATTTCAAAGCAAGTAGGACAGCACAATATGTCAAAGGAATACAGCGATGTAAGAGTAAGGGATGACACAAATTACAGCGGAAAATGGATTTTAATTATGCCCAGCATGGGAGAAGCCTGAGAGTGAAAGACAGAGCATTTAGTTTTCAGAGACTGTTAGTATTAAAGTGAAGAGTAACAGCATACTCTAAACAGGCACAGAGAAAAGAAGGTTTCTGTAGGGTTAGAGGAATAAAGCAACAAGGGAGCTAGCAGGAAAAGTGAACTAAACGTGGGTGGGGAAGGGGGAAAGATTATTTATTTTATTTTATTTTGTTAACTGGGTAATGTCCGACTGGGCCAAAAAAGTCCATTTTCAGCAGAGACATGGGGAGAAAATATCTCCAAACAAAAAAATACACATATAGAAAACATTAGGAAATTATTGCAACAGAGCAAAATATAGTAATTATTGGATTAGATTAATAGCAAAAAGTGATTCAAAAATACATTTCATATATATATATATATATATATATATATATATATATATATATATATATATATATGGGTTCACTGCATAATCTCTGAATTTCAGATTATCGAATTCCAAAATCTCGAGAATATGTAGCCGAAAGGCCTAAATACCGAAAGAGCAGAAGCAGGAAATTCAAAATCCCGATAGTCTGAGACACTGAAGTAGCGCTTCTAGTGTTGCAGTTTGTTGATGGACATGTGGAATTCAGGTAAGTATCTATGTATAAGTGTCTTGGTTAGGGGCTTTAGTGTGTGTCAGTGTGTGTTGTGACTGTGATGTGCATGTGTGAGGGACTGTAAAATGTGTGGGTGTGAGTTTCCTTTGTGTCTGTGCAACCTCGGAGTTAGTATATTTAAGTAGGGGGCTGTGGGGGGCTTTCCCCCCTGCTTATCTGTAGTGTAGGGTGCTATGTTTGATTGTTGGGGAAAGTTCTGTGTATGTGGGTGCTGTATGTGTTTTGCACGTTTGGGATTTTGAATTTCGCACTTCTGGTCTTTTGGCATTTAGGGCTTTTGGCTATATAGTCTCGATATTATCAATAATATTATCAATAATATTCAATATTCAGGGCAGCACAGTGGTGCAGCAGTTAACGTTGTCGCCTCACAGCAAGAGGTTCTCTGGTTCGATTCTCGGCAGGGGTGCCTTCTGTGTGGAGTTTGTATGTTCTCCCTGTGTTCGCGTGGGGTTCCTCCGGGTACTCTGGTTTCCTCCCACATTCCAAAGACATGCATCTGGAGCATTTCTCCCTGGGCCTCCGCTGAAAACAGGCTCTGTGGAACCTAGTCAGACATTCCTGGTCAACAAATGTTAAATAAATAAATAAAATATTTAAAACTTTCGAGATTATGTAGAGAACCCATATACATATATATATATATATATATATATATATATATATATATATATATATATATTGTATTTATTACTGCTTGGTAGTTACTTGATTAAAGTGTAGCTATCATTCTAAGTCTTTTGGATTAAGCACTTGGGCTTCAGACCAGTTGTTTTACATTAGGAAGGTTTGTGGCCTGCACTGTGGTGGCAGGACAGGTAGCTTACATCCTTCTAAGTTGGGAACTGCTGATTGAGGGCTCAGTGTCTGTTATTCTAAAAGTGTATTAGTTCTGGTTTAAGCACTTGGGCTTCAGGCCAGTTATTTTACATTAAGAAGGTTCGTGGTCTGCACTCTTGTGGGAGAAGAGGCTGGACTCTGCCCTTCTGAGCTGGGAATTTATGGTTAAAGGCTTATAGTGCCTGCATATTTGAACTGTTTCTTACTGAAATTGGTACACCTTGTTTGCTGTAGCATAGACTAGACCCAGGCCTGCTGAATCTAGCTTTGTTTGTATGCTTGTTGTTGTTTGCTTGTTATTTCCCTGAAACACTAATTCCACCTAAAACGCGGCTTTTCAGTGCTTCTGTGGATCCCTAGTGATATCTGCATTGCTTACTGTACTTATTTCCTTGTTTCACTTGAAAGAAAGTTACTGTTTGTCATTTTTGCATTTAAGTTACCTGGCACTTGCTCACTAAAGCAATTATATAAGTCAGCACTAAAAAATTAAAAGCACTACACCCTCGCAAACTCCCCTTGAGTACTTTGTTCCCCATTGGCCCTTTTTTTCAATTATAAAGGAATTCCCAATACTATTCTAGCATGTCCAAAGGTCAGTTGTCAATCTCCTCTCCGGTCCAGCTGGTGAATCTGGGAATCTTGAGGCAATGTTACAACTGTCTCATGTACACAGACAACCTTCTCCTCCTCCCAACAAATTCCAAC
This sequence comes from Protopterus annectens, assembly GCF_019279795.1. Taxonomy (NCBI): domain Eukaryota; kingdom Metazoa; phylum Chordata; order Ceratodontiformes; family Protopteridae; genus Protopterus; species Protopterus annectens. Next base: position 70,482,920 of record NC_056749.1, on the reverse strand, counting down.
ACATGTGAGAGATGCAACCATATAGCCAAACTGGAGGCTAAGCTCTCTCAACTCAGTACTGGCGTAACCAGTCAGGAGGAGAAGGAAACCATACTCACTACAATTCCAGTCTCACATAGACCTACCACGACAGCAAACCAAACAAATAAACACACAAAAACATACTCGGAGGCTCTAAATAAAAATCTGCCTAAGCAGCAGAGACCTCCAAAGCAGACACCCAAGCAACCGCTACCCCAAAACAAAACACGTGCAACACATAGCTCAGAAAGCCAGTGTGCCAAACAGTCACAGCCCTTAAGGCTAAACAACACACCTGATACACTTGTAATAGGTGACTCTATCATCAGGCACACAGACGTCCCGCTCATCAGGCTGAACAAGGAGAAGGTCACGGTGGGCTGCCTTTCGGGCGCTAGGATCCGTCACATAACACAAGCACTCAGGTCACTCCGAGGCAATTACAAATATGAATCAGTCATTGTCCATGCTGGTGTGAATGACCTGAGACGTACCTCCCTGGACTACATGAAAAGAGACACAGAGGAGCTCTGTGAGCATGTAGCCCAGGCCGGTATGACCCTGAACTTGAGTAGCATCTTACCCTCACCAAGAATGATGCCGCAATATGAAGACAAGATGATCAATTTCAACAATTGGCTTAAGTATTGGTGTCATTCAAAGGGGATCCATTGCCTGTCAGCCTGGGATGACATGCTTGATAAGACACGATGCTTCGCTAGGGACGGCTTGCACCTGTCAGCCCTGGGCTTTCGGATATTGGCAAAGGCTCTTGCTACCCCCAAGTGCCTTTTCTAGGCAAGGCTCAAAAGACAAAAACACCTCCATAGGTATCACAAGGGATAAGAAACTAAGAGTAATGCTACTCAATGCCAGAAGTCTAAACCTCAAGATGCACTCACTCGAAACTCTCCTTAGCATGGAGAACATCAATATCTGTGCAGTAACAGAAACCTTCGTTCAAGGCTCCTGAGAGCACCCCAGCACTACCAGGTTATACCCCATACCATGCTTTTCGGCCCCAAAACTTGGACTAAACCACAAAAGGAGGGGGAGTATCAATATTCGTCAAAGATACCCACACCTCCAGGTTGGTGGCGCAGCACGAAGCATCAGAGACTATCCATGTGCAACAAACAGTGGGTAAAACTGCCTTCCAGTTTATAGCCTGCTACAGACTGCCCTCCCAAACCCAGGAACCCCACTCGGCCTTCCTGAGAACACTGGAAAATATGAAGGTCTCTCCAAACACCATTATATTAGGCGACTTCAACTACCCAAACATAGACTGGGAGAATTACTCTAGCTCCAACACCCTAGCCCAAAGATTCCTAGAATTTATAAACTCAAATGCTATGGAACAACTTGTTACCACTCCCACAAGAGGGGAAAACATACTGGACCTGATCATCACCAACATGTGGACTCTATGCTCTAGACCAGAAGTGTATCCCTCACTGGTAAGATCAGACCATAAACTAATCTCACTAGATATTCACATCCCGACCCCACCCTCTGCCCAGAAAACCACAGTGAAAAACTTCTCTAAAGCAAATTTCACACTCCTCAAAACTGAGGTGGAATCCTTCAAAGCCCCCTGGCCTGTGGAAAATACGGCCCAGACCGCAGAATCCTTTATAAACGCATTCTATGAACACCTTCAGGAATGCATGGATCATGCAATCCCAAATAAAACCAAGACCCAATCCTCCAAAGGCAGACGTCCTGTCTGGTGGACCCCAGCCATAAACAAACTATACAATAGAAGGAGGAAGCTACTACATGATAGAGCAAAATCCCAAAAAGGGAAGGCATCTCTGATCAGTATTAGCAAAAAGCTACGGGCACTCATAAATTCATCTAAGGCCAGCTTAGAGAGAAAAATTGCACAGGACACTAAGGATGATCACAAGGCTTTCTTTAGTTATGTTAGGATCCTGGGTGGGAATTCCCAGATATGCTCAGAATTAGTCCAAAATGACAAAAAATACACCGAACCCACAGACATTGCCAACATCCTAGCTGACAGGTTCAGTGCACACTTCTCTCCCCCCCTCCCCACCAAAAGGGCAAATATCTATCCCAGCAGAGTGCTGCCCCCCTGACATCTCAGATGCTCAGGTAAAAGCCACCCTCTCCAAAGCAAAAAACACAGCATCAATGGGACCAGACGGTGTCCCGGGCTGTGTCCTACAAGAACTCCAAGAAGAGCTAAACCCAAACATAAAACTACTGTTCAATCTCAGCCTTACTACAGGATATGTACCCAAAGAATGGCGTACAGCAACAGTGGTCCCTCTCCACAAAGGTGGTGCCCCAACGGATCCTGGAAACTATTGCCCCATAAGCCTGACTAGCTTGGTCTGCAAAGCTATGGAAAGGATCATCATGGACCTCATAAATAAAGATATTGGGGACCTACAGACACTGGATCCCACCCAGTTCGGCTTTGTTAAGGGCAGATTCTGCCTGTTAAACCTGGTTGATTTCTTTGAAACAGTCACCAAGGCCATTGACGAGGGGAAAGTGGTCCACACAGCCTACCTGGACCTCGCAAAAGCCTTCGATACAATACCCCACTCGGGCATTATAGATAAGCTCACGAGCTTAAATATAAACCCCTATGTCACTAGATGGGTTGCAAACTGGCTCAAGGACAGAACCCACATGGTTAGAATTGCTGGAGCCATGTCAGACTCCATACCAGTTACAAGTGGCGTCCCACAAGGCTCAGTCCTGCGACCTCTCTTGTTCAGTATATATTTCTTGGAGGTACAGGCCAACACGGAAGGACTGTGGCTGACCAAGTTCGCAGATGACTGCAAACTGGGCGCCATAATCGACTCTCCAGCCGACACAAGCATCCTCCAAAAGGGCCTCATAGAAACAGACAACTGGTGCCAGAGCCATGGCCTCAAGCTAAACACCAAAAAGTGTATAGTCATCCCCTTTGGCAAAAACAAAGTGCCCACAAATTACCACATAGGTGGTAATCCATTAAGTACGGAAGAAGTAATTAGGGACCTGGGGACCCAAGTTGATAGCATTCTCTCATTTGACAACCACGTGGCCAAAGTGGTTAGAAAAACATTTTATATAGCCCACCTAATCATGAAGGGATTCACATCTAGATCAGGGGAGGTCATTGTGCCTCTTTACCCATCCCTCATCAGGCCCATAATTGAGTACAATGCTCCTTTTGGGATGTACCTTACCAGACACCTGCAGCAACTGGAAAGACCCCAAAAGTACCTCACCAAGAGGATCAAAGGGCTTAAACAGATGCCATATGCTGCCCGGTTAAAGAAACTCCAGCTCTACTCAGTGGCATACCACCTGCTCAGAGGCGATCTGTGCCTGACGTATAAAGCCATGTCCAACCCAGAATTAATGGACATGCTGCACCTCAGAAAATCCAAATCCCATCAAGCTACGCGCTCGAGAAACTTGAACCTCAGCAGTGAAATAAATAGGACATGCTGGAGGGACAGATTCATAACCCAGAGGCTCCCTTCACTCTGGAATAAAATCCCAGTCCAGGTTAGGCAGAGTCCTTCACTGACTCTCTTCAAGAGGAATCTTGATGAGTGGATGGGAGATCGTAGGTTTACCCCGGGTATCACTTCTGTGTCACTGTTAGACAGAGGCACAGTATACTAACCTCGAAAAAGGGTATAGCAAAATTAATTTAAAATGGGTGGCGAAAGCCAAACACACTCTGGCTAGGCTTATAAATGCCCTAGGGCAGATAGCCTAGCAAGAACCTATGAACCTATATATATGTATATATATATATATATATATATATATATATACACATACAGGTATATTTATATAGCTTGAATTAAGAAACATAATATAATAATTACAAGAAATGCAAGAAACAGGAATGAATTAAGTGTATTGTACAAGGAAAATACAAAGAAGAGCAGGAGCTATAAAGGTGAAAGAAGATGTCTTCTGATACATAGGGTAAGTAATAGTAGATATTAAGAATTAACCTGTATCGCAGGTACAATATAAGTATTAGAGTGAATTGAATTTGGGTGCTGTATTTCTGCTTCAAAAAATAAAGCAATTTTGCAGTGACAAAAGGGCAGAGGTAAGGCTTCTAACTTGTGTAGATATGGGGCTGGGAGTTTAATTTAGCCCTAAAAGGAATATCATTCTCTAGCAGAGCTGAGAGCTGTTTGCACAGATTAAATGAAAGTTTGCTAGCCAATAGAGTTTTATGAGGAAAGTATAAAAATATTTATGTTTTAGGAGAATATGTATAGCATTTGTCAGGAGAATGTTTACAGCATTTATCAACAAGCACACATTCTACATTCTGCTTCAGACATTGCCAGTTTTCTGGAGCAGACTCCCCGTTTATGTGAAACAGACTCTTCCCCAAGCCTGTTCAAATGCAGTTTGGACCAATGGATGGGAAATCACAAATTTACCCCTGGCTTGTCGCCTGAGTCCCTTATGGACAGGGGTAGCTTGTAGATGGCCCAAGGCACAGGCATATACAAAAGTCACTCTAACCTTTGGGCACTGGTAATTATGAAACCTCCATGAATGGCTAGGTTTAAAAAGGCTCTAGGGCTTTTAGCCTAGTAAGCTGCAATGATCCTTTAATAATGTAGGACTGAGGACATCCAGTGGATGGTGTGATTGATACTGGATTGGGCAAAGATAACACTGGGATTCCTTTAGTATAGGAAGGGCTGCTTTATTGGCCTGTTGTAGTTTGGCAATCTGATTCAGGGTCCCAAATAAAGTACATCTGAGGATATCCAGTGGATGCTGGGAATGGTGTTGGCATTCTCACAGCTGCTACAGGACAGATTCTATGGTGAATCTAATTTCAAATGTAAAAAGTTAAAAAATTAATTTCTTGAGCTTCCAGCATTGTTTCTGCATTTTTTAAAAGGAAGGTTATCAAGATGTATTTAAATGCATATAAACCTGGAAAGCTACGTGTAGCGCCTTTTCTTCAGTAGTCCTTTTCTTACACTTGACAGTCCAGGTGCTGTATTTGTCTATCTTCTTCAGACTGATCAGTACAAACTTGCTGTTGTAGTCATATGTAAAGCTGGCTTTTCCTATTGAATTTGAGATGCATTGCAATTTCACAGAGGAGGGTGTATTTTGCAGGTTCTAAAAACTGTATAACTTATTTTCATAGCTGTATGGATTGAGAGACCACAATGAGTAGTCACGAGTCAAAGGAGAATGCATATTAGCAGATGATACTGTTGCAGACTTGTCATAATCTAGCAAAACTGTACTACACATTCATGCTTGAAAGGCAGGTCTTACTATCAAGTTATGTCACGCACAAGAAGAAAGATAGCTAACATGTATTTTATTATGAGCCCCCCAGGACCATGCCCATTAACTCCCTTACCTGCACACAGCTGGCCTATTTATTCCATGGTAGAGGGACAGAATGTGCCAAGAATGCCAGCCTAGGCCAGAGCCCTACAAGGTCATTTATTCCTGCCCAAGAAATACCAACTATCTCATCCACATGATGGCGAGTTTCCAAAACTTTTCAAAGTATGTCTCAGTGATGGGGCTTGTAGTAATGTACAAGCGTCTGCATTTGGAAGACACTATAATCCCAAACACCTGTCCCTTTTTTTGTCTGTTCTCAGAATTTTGATCAGATCCTTATTTGTAAAATACTTATAATGCAGATTCCCTTCAGCCTCAATCAATGTTTGACATGTGCTCTAATGTGGTATGAACTACAGGATTGTTTTTTTCCACCATGATTTTGCTCTGTGTTCCAATGTGGTATGAACTACCAGACTGTTTTTCACACCACTGTGCCTCTCTCTGTAGTCAGCTTTAGACTACAGTACTTGTTTTATGTGTCAAAATTATCCCATTGAAATTTTCTGTGTTGCATAAATAATAGTTATTCATAATGCCATGGTGCTGGAAAACACATTGTATCAAGCAATTAACACTACTGGAGTACTTTCCTTTATCTGATGTAGAATCTGTTTTCAAGCAAATAAAAACATCTGGGTGAAATGCTTAAACAGTATATCTTAGCATCAAGTGGGTAATTCCTTAGTGACATTGTCTAAACACGTATAAGGCTCTGAAGCAGGTGTATGTTTCTAAATCCTAGTTTACCCAAAGTGGCAGGGTACTGCTTAATCTTAAAGGCAAAGCCCAAGTGATTCAAATATAGCCCCTTTCCCCTACTGGGTATTTGTTATCCAGAAGTAAGCTATAATATATTGTTTTTTTTATAAAGTGGACCAAAAAATGCTAACCTCTGATTGGTGCATGTCTACTTGTAGCCATTTATCCAGAAGCCCCACCCCCTACCCCATTGGAACGAATCATAACCCCCAAATTTACACAAATTGCATATCATTCAGCCAGAATCCATAGCTGATCACACTTACTTGGCTTCTGCTATTACTCTCAGTAAAAATCTTCATTTTGGTCCTAAAAATTAAAACTTAGACAATAACTATTGTTTCTGTGATTGTTATACTTTCCCTATACATATACATACATACATTTATATATATATATATATATATATATATATATATATATATATATATATATATATTCACACATACATACATATGCATATATTATGGTGTATCACTGGTGTTAACAGTTTCAGTTATTATAAATGTTACTTTACTAATAGAAGAAAGGCCTCCCTGAAAGCTGACCTTCTAATTCAGGAAGAACTGTACTGTTCCCAAGACACTTATTCTCTCCCTCCCCCTGACTGTGACAATGGTAGTTGGTGCACTTGTTAGCAGAATGTCTGGGCACCCGACAGTCTGAATTAGAACTCACCAGGGTGTTCCCCAGACACCTATTGTAACTCACTCCCTGACTGTGACAGCTACTTTTGATACAGTTTGATTGACAGACAACATTCTAAATTTGCACTCATCATGCCTTCAAGCTGTGATGTAGCATAAAGAATCCTTGATTAACAGTCTGTGTGGAGGAATCATGGGAAGGGGACAGAAACAGATCCTGTCTGTATGCTACCTGCTAGTATTGTCATTCTAATAAAAAGGCAATATGAAAAATTAAAAAATGGAAAAGCATTTACTTTAAAAGATAGTGATTATACTGATCTGAACTGAAGTTTGAGAGGGTTAAAAAAGTATATCCAAAAGAAAGTTGCTTATGGCAAAACAGTATTGCAGTAGTACAGTAAAATAAAACTTTTGTCACTGATCAGTTTTAGAAATGCATGGCTATTACAGAATAATTACATAAGTATTACATTACTACAACAGCAAAGCTGTTCTTAAATGTAGCATTTTCCCATCTTTTTGCCCCCAATGGCTACCAGTCATCAGCCTCCTCTCCACGAGTTGCGCCATCATTGCCCATTATCAGGGTAAGGGTCATCTGGGAGGGGCTGTCATATAAGCAGCCAATCAGAGGTGGTTTGGAATAATTTTTCTTTCATGCCCCATATCTCTTTATAGAGCACACTAGAGAATTGGGCAGGTAATGGGCTGAACATGCAGGACCCCTCCTCATGTCCATAAGAAAGCATACTATCAAGCATCCTGGTCTCCACAGGAGAAGCCACACCACCCCGTGTGTTGCCAAATGCCCACATCACCTCTGGGAGAGCTGAGCAAGCCATATCCCTTCACTGCTGTCCCTCCCTGCCTGGCTTCTCTAAGGTCCAGAAATGCTAATCAAACCCCGGTTGCCTGTATCACAGTCAGGACTGCATTCTTTTGAACCACATAGTCCGAATGTTGTTGCTAAATATAGTTAAAACAGACTGGACAGAATATTGTTGACATAAAACATGTTTTTGATTTTTTTTTCTGTGCATATTGGCTAAAAGAAAACTTATGCAGTCTGACATGTATAAGATAGAAGGTAACACACAGCAGAGTGCTATTTATGCAGAAAGTACTTGTCATCTAACAGAGGTATTACATTTCTTTCAACCTTACAACACTCTTCCTATAAAGTAACACAAAAGTCGTGTCACACACCCATGTTACTATCCCAGTACAGCTAAAAAAGTGTGAAAGAGCAGTAAATGCCAGTTCTATGCTTGATGAAGTCAAGTAACTCAATATTTAGTATTCTTGTTTTTGATGCCAGAAATATCAGAAGTTTTTAGGTTCAAGCCCTATCACTGGTATTTGACAGTAGCACTCCGTCTGCCTGAGTTTGGTGCAGCCAGGTTTGTGTTAATGATCCAGTGGCTCTTATTAATAGAAAAGAAAGGGAAATTTTACTGTTCTCTTGCCCCTAACCTACATAAATATCACTTGATTAGTATTATCAATACGGACCATGGATTGAGTTATTGGGCTTTGTCCAATCAAGGAATCTAAATAAATAAATGAACAGTCTGTTAGATAATTTCTTTTACATGCATACATATTTCTTTTGTGAGTTACAAAAGAAGCTGGTGTGGACCTGAATGCAGCTGAGATACTTTCTCTGCTTGCCACTGTTTAGGAGGACAGCTGGCTGCTATCATATGGGAGGTGAACATAAGGTTTTGTGCACTTTTTCAGTTATACAATAACTGCTACTATCCTCCTTTCAAGCAAGCAGTCATGTGAGTGTGTGTGTGTGTGTGTGTGTGTGTGTGTGTGTGTGTGTGTGTGTGTGTTGTGTGTGCGTGTGTGCATGTGTGTGTGTGTGTAGGTGTGCACATGCTGTAGACTCATTAACTTCACCTGAGCAATAAATTAAATAAATAAATAAATGATGATTTGATGTCTTGTTCAGTGTAGTGCTGCTGGAAGATACAAAAAGAAGCAACAGATGCAACACACACACACACACACACACACACACACACACACACACACACACACACACACACACACACACACACACACACACACACATGCACACACACGCGCACACACACACACACACACACACACACACACACACACATACACACACAGACACACGTACACAGACAGACACACACACACAGACACACACACATGCATGCATGCACACACGCACACGCACACAGACACACACAGACATACATACATACATGCACGCACACACATGCACACATATACATACACACACACGCATGGACACACATGTACACAGGCACACACAGACACACACGCACACACGAACACACACAGACATACACAGACACAGAGACATACATACACACACACACACACACACACACACACACACACACACACACACACACACACGCAATGACACTTGCACTTGTTTACTGAGCTAACTAGCATGAGTATTGTTTTATGTTAAAGTATTAAACAGTGGGCATTTAAATGTTTCAGGCTCAAAGTAGATAATATGGTAAGGGCATATATTTTATGCAATATGTATGTATTATCTTTACTCAATGAGAAAAAAGAATTAAGATGGAAAACCATCCCCATGAAGAGCGTTAACATAAATCATTACCTTCATCTTAGTGAAATCAGGAACTTCTGATGGTGCGTTAGTTACCCAGTGAAAAGAAATGCCTCTGCAATGAAACTTTATTTCCTGTTAGCACAGTTGTTTTTCATCAGACTATCGTGCACATTAATTCAACCCTTTAGAACTCTGTGTCTATTTTTCTTTATGATTGTAAGCATGTTGTCTAGCAGACAATAAACCATGTGCCATTATACTTTGAGCCTTATATACAGTGTCATTATTAAAAAAAAATCTTTCCTTGTTTTTAAATAATGCCAATGTGTGATTTCTTTTTCTTCTCTTGTGAATGCTGTGTGTCTCCTGGGAAACATTGCTGATATACAGTGCATGGGCCTCCCCTTTAAATATGAAAAAAATTATGACCAGCAGACAGTGGTGTACTAATAGAATATATTTCTCTTTATTATGCCAAAAGGCAGAAAGCCTACAGTCCACAATCCAAACCGGTTTCGGCTCAAATATCAAGCCTTCATCAGTGAAAAAAAGGAGAACAAAAAAGAACAAAAAACTGCCTGCCTTGTAAAGAAAACACATGTCAATCATCATTACAATCAATTGAAAAACTACAAATGCTCATTCAAACCAGGGAGAAACAAGCCACCCAAATTAATAATCCATCTTTTCTCCAATTTATTAAGTGTGTCATGCCAACCAGAAACCCTTGCTGTATGACCTTGAATTTTATCAATAATAGTAAAATTAAAATTAGCACTAGAATGTTTCAATGTATGTTTATATAGGGCATTATTAGCTCGCTGGTGCCTAATATCAGATAAGTGTTGTACAATTCTAAACTTGACAGGCCTAGATGTCTGCCCCACGTAGAATGCAGAACAGCTACATGCAGCTAAGTAAATGACCCAATCAGACTGGAAATTGACAAAAAATGAAATATTGTAAACCATACTAGTATTGTGGCTGCTGAAGCACTTAGTTTTATTAATCTTAACACAGTATACACAATGGCCACAAGGGAAGAAACCACTAAGATGATCACCTAATACTTATATCTGGATGTTGGCTCCTAAGGGATAATGCCCTTTCTTATAATGATTGAAAAGGGCCCCCAAGTTCCTACCTTTCCTAAAAGAAAACTTGCACTTATGACCAATAAAAGTAGATAGTCATTCATCAGTCAGGAGAATGTTCCAATTGCGTTGTACACTATTGATAAGTCTAGCAGTGTTGCAACCATAAGTAGTGATTAAACGCAATACCAAAGTATTGTTAGAATCAACCTTATTATAATTCAGCAGTTGTTCCCACTGCATAGAATCAACCCCTGTAAATATGCCACTGGTGTAATGGGACTTACCACATCAACAAAAATAGAAAAATAAATAAAGTGGAACAGCTGCCATATTGCCTGGGTAAACTACTAGGGCTGTGATAAAATGGGAAATGTGAATACAGTAACATTGCTTAAGTTTGAACTGCTTTTATTTTTTATTTATTTATACTTTGTTGACTGGGTTAGTCCTGTTAGATCAGTGGACTCTTTTCAGGTGAGACCCAAGGTGGTATTATTACCACTAGGGGAAATCTGCCAGGGCACCCAGTAACTTCCCCTAGTCTTTGGAGAAGAGGAACTGAAGCACTCTCTGTAGTTGCTAGGTGGTGCAGGAGGTCTGGTACTGCAATTCTAGGAATTCCACGATAGAGGAGTATGCAGCAGCGCTGGAGACAGGTGCAGGAGAAAAGTTATTGAATGAAGGAGAAAGAAATGAAATGACTGTTAAAGAGCTGGAAAATGGAGAATTGGAGACAAAAGTGCTGATAGATTTGATGAACCAGGCAGATCCAAAGGAAGGAGAGAAAATGTGATAGAGTGGCATGCTGGGTACAGTATTACAGGAGGAAGAAGCAGAGACTGGAAACAAACAGCATTGGATGAAGGGAAAACAATGCAGGCACTCTTGGCTGCTGGAGTAGCCAGCTTTCAGGGTTTACCTCTGCAACAGGGTTTTGATGAAACTGTGAGAAGACAGGCAATGCAGTTTCCCAACAGTCACGTAGAAGACAACCTTTGATAAGAATAAAAACAAAAAGTAATGACAATGTGAACAGGCTTGACATTATAGACAGTGTTATTTTTCCTTTAGGGTTTAACATTAAAGACATAAGAGCATTAACTCAATTGTGACCTGAACATTTTTGTGAAGTGACATTTGAAAGTTTTAACTTTCTGGAAAAAAATATGACTGACACTGAAAAAAGAAATACTGTATCAACTTGGAAAGACTATTTCAGAGATTGGGAATACAACTTAAAAAGAAAATACTCAACATCCTATGTGTATGCGCTCACCCTGTGGGGCTTGTTGCAGATATGGTTGACTGCTCTGTAGGGGATGTCACTAGTCTTTCACTATATATTGGACATCTGTATTGTTGCAACATCAGGTAAACTCAGCCAACTCTATCTGAATTAGTAGCTATTGAATAAGTACTATAAACTATGACATTGCTGCCATGTCTTTTACTATTGTATAAAACGTTTCATTATGTCTATGTTTTTATGTACTGGTACTATGTGGAGCTTTTCTCCCCTGGCCTCCGCTGAAAATGGGTTCTGTCCAGTTGGACTTTCCCAGTAAACAAATGTAAAATAAAAATAAATAAATAAAATAAAACTAAATGCGCAATTTAAGACTTCAGGTGTGGGTGATCCTTTTATTTATTTATTTTTTATTTAACATTTTTTTATTGGAATGGTCCATCTGGGCAGTTTGTCCATTTTCATCAGAGGCCTGGGGAGAACAGCTCCACAGAAAAAAACAACACAGTACAATTCAAGACAATATAATGACATCAAATACATAGAGGAGTAGATTACCACAAAAAGAAAGATAAAAACAAAGTAGCAAAACCTTCAAATTCAATATGTACAATATGTACAAAATAAAGTTATTGTGGTTTATAAAAGTTAAATTCAGTTATTAAGTCTACATTTTATAATGAAAATAGAGTTGATGCCGACACTTCTTGTACAGTATGCATTAGTTTTTGCAGATATAAGTTACAGGTTATCAAGGTGTTAGCTGAGAGTGGAGAAAAAGGTAGATGGCCATCCCAAGTACAGGATGGTGTGGGGAGCTTGAGGAGGAAGGCAGAGCAGGGAAACACACGTGGGTTGGGTGTTCTAGGAGGAGATGGGTGGAAATGGATGGAAAAGAGGAAGTAGAGGATAAAAATGTGGTTGTGAAAAAAGAAGTGGATGTTGGCAGCATTTGCTTAAGATAAGTCAGGGGAAGTACATAATGAATCAAAACTGTTTTTTCTTTTGCTGTGTATTTAAGTATTTGAAGTTTAAAAAGTTATGTGAAATATATGGACTGGGGTGTAAAGATAACAAACCTCCAAAAAGAAAATACTACCACAGTGTTCTGTCAAAAGTTTGGGTAACAGTGGATTTTAAGGATGGGAAAACTTAACATATTTCAAATACGATAATTGTAAATGGTATGGTTTGTTAGAAACTGGGACCAACCCCCCCAAATTTTATTTCTGTAGGGATGTAAACCATTTAGTCAAAGACTGTAAAAAATAAATATGTGGCCAATGTGGGATGGGGGGACATTAAACAGAAAACTATAATTTTTTTTTTTTTTTTTTTTGTAGAAAGTGTTAACGAATTTGGTTACTTCTGGTTTGACTGTCCCATGTTAGAAAAAGAAATAGCAGATGAAGAGGAAAGCTCAGATGAAATACTTATAATAGAAAATATCACTACAAAATGTGTTGAAAGAGAAGGTGATGTAGAGGAAGGGGATACTGAACAAAGGTTAAACAATGAAGAGGTAGTTAGAGAAAAATAGAAGTTCAAAGTGAAGTTATTAATATGTGGGAAAAACAGATTTGCAGTTTTAGAATGTGGAGAGGAATAAGATGGAGAAATGGAGACAGGGAAAGAACAAGAACAAGATAATGAAACATTAATTGGTGAGAGACTTAGGAGTAGAAAAAGAAGATCTGGAAGTAAAACAGATACAAAAAAGGAGAGCAATGGTGTAGGAATTTCAGCATTAAATGTCAACAGCATTAGAAATTATATAAGAGGTTTTGTGGTGGAATAGTTCAAAAAATAGATTTTTTTCTTTGCTTTCTAGATACCAGATATAAAAAAAAAAGAAAAAAAGGAAATGAATATAGGGAGACCAATTGTTTGGTTAGTAGGAAATGGGACATGTTCTGGAATAAAAGTTCTTATAAAAATGAAGGAATAAGAATTTTAGATGCAACGATAGTAGTGCTAAGAACGGTAGTGATATGTGATACGAGAATGAGACAAAAATGAATATGATTAATAGTATTGTATTCATATGCTAATATGCTAATATGAAAAAAACAGTTGTTTGAAGAAATAAAAAAATGTGTTAGTAAATGTGTCAAGAGTGATGGCAGGAGATTTTAACTGCAATCTGAGGAAATAAAAGGGAAAATAAGGATATTAAGATGTTAAGGGATTTAATAAAATGAGAAGATTTTAAAGTAGGAAAGAAAAAGAATGGATATATAAAGGGGGATTTTTTAAGTCTGGATTATATAGTTTATTCTAAAGAAATGAAGTAGCACAGGGAGTACAGATGGCATAGTTTTCAGATCATAGAGAAGTATGGACTAGAATAGGAGAATAGAGTGAAATAATAAAGCAGAGAAAAGGACAAAGAGATTAACTGCAGAGTTTAAAAATCAGAAAGAAATAATAAGACAGAAAGAAATATTATGGAAAGATCATATGACAGTGAAACAATTTTATAAAAATTGGGCACAGTGGTGGGTTGCATTAAAACAAAAATATAAAAATACCCTGGTAAAAAAATAAAAAAGGAATAATTTGCTATAAATACATTTTGTGGATTTATGAAAATTATAACAGAAGAATCCATATATCGTAGTGTAATAAAATGTACATTGACAGGGGATGAAAAAAAGGATATAAAAATGGAGGAGGCCTATAACACTAGGGAATATTGACTATAAAATATTTATGAAAATACTACAAAAGGGATAGCAAGAGTATTTGAAGAGGTAGTAGGAGCAGGGATTTATGTTATAAAAGGAGGACTTCATCTACCCCTCTACCAACTGGAAAATGTATACATCCATTAACATGTATGCCCAGTGATTTCTGGACTTCATAAATACAAACTCTCTTGACCAGATATACTATACTCCTACTAAGGGAGACAAAATCCTGGACTTGGTTCTCACCAGGATGGGGCAGTTTTGTTTCTTAACTGTTGTAACATCTTCCCTAGTCAAATCAAACCATAAATCAGTCATATTCACCATAAGATGGAAGCCTGAAGTATCTTCCAGTAACTCAGTACTCGGGTATTATGCTAAAGCTAGTCTACCAAAACTGAGTCATGACCTAACAAAACCAACATTCCCTTCCACCAAGTAAATGGCTGCACAGAAGCATCTGCCCACTTTCAAAATAAACATAATGCCAAATTTAAAAGTACACACCTATGGTATAAATCAAATGTAAACAGGATCTGCAATAAAATGAAACAGCTCATTACACATAAAAATAAATATGACCCTCCAGATGCCAAAAACACTCCTGCCAGACTTAACAGAGAAGTCTGGTTCCTGATCAAATTTACCAAAGCAAGAGATTAGATAAAATTACCCACCAAGGCAAAATATAAGCACGAAGCCTTATTTAAATGTGCTAGGAACCTCAGAAATAATGCTCAGAACTATGCCAAGCTAATAGTAAAAGATATTGCATACTCCAATCGTTATGACATAGACAATCTACTAATAGATAAATTTAGCTCTAATTTACCCACCTCCTCCCCACACCCAATTCATATACTCGCTTCCACACCCCCCTTAGAACTCCCAGGAACAAGTCCTCAAAGCACTATCCAAGAACAAGAACACTGTTCCTTTCGGGTCTGATATCCAAGACCAGGAACACTGCTTCTATGGGGTCTGATATGCAAGACCAAGAACACTGCTTCTATGGGGTCTTCTATCCAAGACCAAGAAAACTGCTTTTATGGGGTCTCATAACATAGCAGGACACCTACCGGTCAACCTGAAACAGAACCTGTCAAACCTCCTACAGAGGTTCTTCGATATCACCCTCTAATCAGGGCTTGTAACAGAGAAATGGAGGACTGCAACAGTCATCCCCTTACACAAGGGTGGGATGTCAACTGACCCAGGGAACTACAGACCTATAAGCCTGAGCAGCTTTCTCTGTAAGGCTATGGAATGGATCATTAAGGATTTAACGAATAAAGACATAGGCAGCCTACAAACTCTCAGCTTGATCCAGTGCAGTGACGGGCAGATCCTGCCTACTTAATTTGACGGACTTTGAAAAGGTTACTGAAGCATTGGATGAGGAACAATCTGTAAACACCACATATCGAGACCTCAGAGAGATGTTCAACTCCATCCCACACTCAGGCATGGTTGATAAACTCCTCCAGGTAAAATAAAATCCCTGTGTAGCTCATTTGTTAGTAAACCTGCTCATAAATAGAACCCAGGAACATGGGCGCCGGAACCATAGAGCGAGAGGGAGGGGGAGCCCTCCCCCACTTTTACAGTTGCAAGCATACCTCCCAACCATACCTTCATTCCCGATTTTGTTTTTAATTTTTTTTTCTTTCGCACTTTTGAGCTGAAGTCATCACGTGCGAGAAGACGTCAGCTCCAGCTGACTGTTTCACTGAACGGCTGCGAGCGCGGAAAGTTTGGGAAGGAAACAGAATGAAGCTGGCTGCTGCTTGCTTGTGAAGGTATTGTCGGGTTGGACTGTGGGTACAGAGTCTGCTTTCTAACTGGTGCCTGAGCTTTTTCCGAATGGAGGTATTTCTCCTGCTTGTGAAGGTATTGTCAGAGTGTACGAATGGAGGCATATACAGAAATATTTTCAAACTTCCTTTGTAAAGCCCTTTCTGGTGTCTCACAAATCACAGAGGTCAAGCTTACATGCTTGTAATTTTCAAGAGCCTTCCTATTTCTTTTCTTAAAAGATAGTATCACCTGTGTCTTCCTTTGTAGTAGGAACTACTCCATACCTTAATGACTCTTTAGATAAGTAAAACAAGCGTAATTTATGACATCTGTTGTCTCTCTGAGAACTCTTGAAAGTAATTAATCTGGCATGTAAGCCTTATGTCACAGTTTTAGCTCTTTCTGAGTTTTCAGTTCACCCATTAATTTATCGGCTGTTATTCAGGCCTCAGACGCTTACTGTCCCAATGTTGGTAATCTCCATTAACCCCCCCCTGCAATAAATAGCCCTAAGATTACTATGTCCCACATTTGGCTGCACTTTTTAGATTAATTTAGCAACTCCCTCACACCAAATGACAAACACATTCCAAGTGCCTTTTTAGCTGCATGCTTCATCACACAATGAACTTCTTGACTATTAGTGCTAAACAGATGTGTGACATCATGTCCATCCAAGTAAGGAAGACTTGAGCATTTTCTATGTTACTCAGGGGTTCTGTTGTCTTTTTCTGGATTTATTAGCGTCATGTCTTAGCAGAAGCTGTAGGAATCAAGTTTCCTTAAAGTAGTAGCACTAGTCAATGCTTCTGTTCTTCCAGGGATTAATTCTTTTCATCTGTGTATAAGAAATATTTGGTTTCTACTTGTCATATTTTGTGCTGTTTATTTTGGCAGTTATTTCTGATGTACTGCAGCAACGAATATAGAAAAGAAATTAACAGAAGGAACAAAAAACAACAATGTTATGTCTTAAAATGGACAGAAAATAAGGCTAATAGAATGGCTAATTCTTAAACTTGTAGTATAGCTGTAGCATATAAACATTATCAGAGTGACTGAAATTCTAAAAACACACCATCACTGAAAAGTGTACTGACTAAAAGCAGATTTGCCTTATTCAGCCTCACTATGACCTTGAACCAGTTATTGAGTACAAGTCCCACTTCTGCATGTACTCCAGACATTTTTAACAAGGTATTTCTGCTTTCTAAACTTGAGGTGTGTGTGTGTGTGTGTGTGTGTGTGTGTGTGTGTGTGTGTGTGTGTGTGTGTGTGTGTGTGTGTGTGTGTCTGTGTGTGTCTGCCATGCCTGCTGATTTTGTGCCTATGTTGTGGTAGTAAATAGTTTTAAAAAATTGCCCTTTTTAGATCACTAAGTGCCCCTCTCACCCTCCGCCTCCCCATGTTTTCAACAGCTTCCGGCGCCTCTGCCCAGGAAATTAGGGTCAGTGGATCTACATCCTCCAAAAGACCTGTCACTAGTGGTACATTTCAGGGTTCTGTCCTTGGGGCACTCATCTTTGGTATCAACTATTCAGAGGTCAAAACTAATGTTAAGGGCTTATTGCTGACCGAGTTTTCAGATGACTGCAAATTTAGTGCTGTTATAAACTCTGCAGAAGATACATTGAGCAGTTGTTATTACAAGTTAGAATCATGCGCCATAGTCTAACTTTCCAATACAGACTGATTATCAGCCTGCAGGCTAACATGACTACTTTTTACAGGTGCAAAACTGCTACTCTTACTTGTGCAATACCTTCTTATGTACTCCTGTGCAGAGCATTTGAAACAAACTAGTTCAGAAGACAATGCTTTTTACTTATTTGTAGACAAGAGACACATTCTAACTTCAACTGGTAGCTAAAAGCTTGTTAGTAACCACTAGGGTATGTGAGCCAGATTTAGTTTAGTTTGATACGTCCATTAATAACCAGAATTCTACTGACATAACTAACATTTCCGAATATTTAGGTCACTGTTAGAAACACACTTTACTAGGGAATGCTTATTACATTCATGTACAGCCAGTATTTCTAAAATAAATTCTTGTATCATTTACACTAGCTTCTAATCACAACTCCACAATGTGAATTAAATTAGTCATTTTCGACCTTACTTATTTGACTGTAGTGAATGTACAGTTGTGAAACTTTAAAGTCAGTGCCTCAAGTGAAATACTATTCCTAATTAAAATGTCTTTCTTTGGTCTTTGATAACTGTGTGCATCGGCATGTTTTAAGTTCACACAGGCTTTTAGGAAGTTCTCAGTCAAGCGAAAGCAGGATCCTAGCACACATCACTTGAAGGCTGCACGTCTTTCAAATGCTATTATGTAGGCCTCAACATGTTCTCTGAGTCAAGCATTTTCAGTGGGGTGCCAGTATGTGGAACCATCAGTGTTGTGGCTTGTTGATTTAATAGGGCATTTGCTGTTGCAGTTTTAGTATGTGTTGATCCATTACTGCACATTACTCCTGGAGACCTGTGATAGCAGTTACCAAATTCTAGAGTAACTTTTCCAGTTTTTGGACACTAACAGATGCACCTGCAGCACACATAAAGGAAGAGGCTAGTCTCCTAAAAAGACTTTCTGTCATGGAAATCTTTTTCCCATTGTGGATTTCCATATGGAAACTGGATTTGCTTCAGTTTTTACTATAACTTATTTTTACTGCCTTGAGCAGTTGTCCCCATATTGGCTGAAGAGTAACACAACCATATCTGTGAGAGGCGAAGGCAGGTTTGGTGAACAAGGAGAGGTCCTGAGAGAAGCTGATGGTCAGCCACAGAGAGCAAAAAAAGAATGGATAAAAAATGACCGAACTAAAGTTGAAACATTTCCACTCCACATTATTTAGAACTCCTCACAAATTAAGAGACGTAGGCCTCAAGGACTGTGGCTGACAAAGGTGCATGCTAACTAAGAGCTATCCTAGTGTGAAAATTGAGAAAGTATTAAAAAGCCAGTAAAAGTTATACCTCTGGGGAAAATCCAGTTATTGGCTAGCACACAGACTTTGTGAATTTCAGCAAGAAGTAAAAAAAAAACAAAAAACAAAAAAAAACAAAAACCAATGGTGAACTAGTCCCCTCCTTATTTCTAGACCTAGCTAAAGCCTTTGACATCAAACCTCTGCTTCAAATAGATTACTATTTAGACCACTGTTATCAGTGCAACCCTTAATGTTCATAATTTTTTTCTTTCGTTTTTCTCTTTATAATTAATTTCATATTTGCATTGTTATTTTTAATAGTTTTTGTCCTGTATATTTATCTTTGCTTATGTTTGCTGGGGCTCTTTCCCCTTGGGTCACCACTGAAAATGGGTTGTGTACTATCAATGCAATGCAAATAGTTAATAACCTTTTCTTTTTACAATGATTTTATATTGTGATTGTTATTTAATATTTGTATGTTGTCACTTTATCTTTACTTATGTTTCCTGGAGCTTTTCCCATCGGGTCTCCACCAAAACTGGGTTTGTTTGCAAACTCAGTTGGACTAACCCGGTTAACAAATGTGAAATAAATAAATAAAATAAAAAAAATAAATAAATGTCCTCATTAGGTCTCTCTCAGCTTCTGTGGTTTAAAAGTTACTTGTTTAATAGATGTGTCAGTAAAATGGCACTGCACTCTCTCTCTCTGTTCCTCCCGTTTGTCACTGGTGTACCACAAGACTTTATCCTTGGTCCCCTCTTCTTTAACATTCTCATCAACACCCTCCACACATCCATACAACAGGCCTTAGTAGTACAGTATGCAGATGACTCCATACTCATTTGCACATCTGACAACATGGGACACCTGCAATTTGTTTTTTTAACAGCCACTGAAATATGACTTTGTAATTCACAACTCATGCTCAACCCCCCCCCCCAAAAAAAAAAATTCCCCCAAATTCCTCTATCACAAAAAAAAATTAAAGTTCTCTCTCATTATAATGCAGCCACTGAAGTCACTTCTGATAGCAAATTATTAGGGATGATAGTGGATGATAATCTTAAATTTGACCTGCTCTACAAAATTGCATAAAAAATCTCATCAAACACTAGGGATGCTTTACAGAGCCTAAATTTTTCTCACCAATGCAACTAAAACTACACTTGCCACTACTTATCTCCTTCCCACACTCCTACCCTTACTAACCTCCAAGCATCTCAAAATTCAAAATGGGAACAATGCTATAACAAAGTTACTAAAGCTGCAGCAAATACCCCTTTCTGAACCCACCACTGTATAGCACTAAAAAGACTAAATTATTTAGAAATACCCCAATCAACTAACATATACATAGTTTCTTACTACCTATAAAATTATCCAGCATCCATCTGCCTGTTCATCAATAAATACTGTTCTACACAACTATGTTCCCAATTGGACATTATGATCCAATGACCAAAAACTCCTGTCTGTCCACAGACTTATGAAATCTGCTGGGCATTGTCAGTACTCGTACCATGTTGCTAAGGCCTGGAACTCTTTCTATCTTTCCATCAGGTCAATATCTTCCCTCCCATCTTTCAAAACCATTATGAAAGACTTCCTAGCCAAAACCTGGCTCCGTTCTTGCTCAACACCTGGATAAACTATATCCCTAAATGTGAACAAATACCTATTCATACCTTACATCTCCTTACTCTCCCTTCATCACTTACTTCCTTATTTCTGTCAGTTTGTCTCTCCTGCTTTCTCTTTAAATATACCATAAGCCTGCTTTTCCTGTCACGTTTATATTATACTAACTTACCTTTAAGTTCTCTATAAACTGGCTGACATTTCTCTAAATATTAAACCATTGTTATATAACTTGTATCTATTCTTAACCAATATTTTCATATAATATCTGCTTTGGTATAATTAAACTGCAGACATTTTTGTATTATTGTTAAAGATTGTAAAATTATTGTTAGTAAAACATTTTGTAATACTTTGGAGCTTTTCTTCCCAGGTTTCCATTGAAAATGGGTTACTACCCAGTTGGAATTTCCCGGTAATCAAATATCAATAAATATGTAAGAAGGCATTTGTGAAAAATAAAAAGTCAACTTGAAAAAGAGAAGAAAAAATTCTGGATGACAAGACTCTCAAAAGCATAACTGGCTCAGCCAGCACTCTGAATTGGTACCACAAACTAACACCCCACCCCCTCAGCTCTTCAAGTGAAGAGAAAAAAAAAGGACTTCTACAAAACCTGTAGGATGCCAAATGGCTGGCTTCCTGAAGATAGTAACGGATCCATAGGAATGCAGCAAGTAGTTACTACAGTTTATACCCTGCATCAAGCAGTCTGCATGGAGCACTACAGTGCTCAGCTTTAAGTTTTTAAAGAAAAGAAACAAAACTTTGTCTTTCAAACTGTAGCAAACTGCTTGCCACAAATGTAGCAATTAGTTGCTATAGCTTATACCCCAAATGGAGTGCTACAGTGCTCAGGTTTCAGTTAAAAAAAGTTTTAATTTTAAACTATAGCAAACTACTTGACTACAAATGCAATACAAGATTTTAAAAGCTGGTATTGCACTAAAGAGCAACCGGGAAGCAGCCTGATGGAAGGGATGGCCGATCACACCCCTTAATCCTTTGTCCCAGCGGTAGTTGCCCCTTTGGCCCTGCCCTAGCTGCACTAATGTAGATCGGCAGTAAGTGGAACTATGAGCATCATCGAAGCAAGTAAAGGCTCTCAGTAAACTTGAAAGATGAAACAGACAAAATGCACTCAGACGTACTGAAAAAAGAACAAATAAAATGCAGCTGGAAAATATATACATATTAAATAATCAAGCTGATGAACTGTTAAGTCTGAAGAACTAAAAAATGGAATAATGTAAAAAAAATGATAGGGACTGAGGCATCAAATGAAGAAATGTTTCTAAAAACAGTGTATCTAGAAGATAAAGCATGAGGAGAAAACTTGAGGCTTACCATACCATACCGTACCATACCATACCATACCAGATAAAGTCTGAGGAAGTCGATTGTATTAACTTTATGAAACTACAAATAAGTAAATGGATTTGTGTTCCATGTGAAGATTTGTTCATTAAGAGAGCACATTGCATTTTATTCCTTATTTAACAGAAAGCAACTGAGATTCATGCTGGTTAAAATGCAGTCAAACCAACAAAAGGAGATGCTTCTGACAAAATTACGGCAAAAAAGAAAGATGCTGAAATCGGTACTTGTGGAAAATGACTATTCACATTATACTAGCTAAAGAAGAATATGTTTATTCCAGTCACTAAGAGTTGCTGTGGAGGTGGGATGAGGTACAAACCACTACACAAAGCATTGTCTACAATGCTTTTTCCAGTTGGGCCAAATTGTATATGGAGGAAAACATATTTATGGAGGCAGATATGGCTTAGGAGGAGATACACCAATTCAGTCAGCACAACCCCAGATGGTAAGGAAAGGACTATGTTTCTAGACTTTAGGCAGGTAAGTGAGCCGAAAAAAGACTAAACCAGAGAAACCGCATCCCTTGTTCCAAACAAAATGCATAAGTGATGGAGGAAAGCCAAGGAGCACACCAAAAGAATTAACGGAAGCTTGCATTTAAACCAGGTGTTGGTACTACAAGAGGCAAGGAAGAGGAAGAAGACAAACAAGTGGATTTACAGAACAGGGGAAGAAATGGAAAACTACTCACACGATGAGTTGCTTGAACTAACTGGAAAGCTAAAAAGCATGAGTTTCATGTTGTGCCAGGCAGCAGAAGCTGGGATTTGAACCAGAAGCTGGTATGGTAAGAGGATGAGGACCATGTAGAAACTAATAAAAAAGAAAATTTGGTAAAATTAGGTCAGAAATGAGTATTAGCTTTACTATATGCTGTTTATTTCAAAATGGTGGGGGAGTTAAACATATGTATGTCATTTTGTGTGGGTGCCCATGAAAGAACCAAATGGAGGAAAGTAAATGTAGTAAAAATAACATTTTATTTATAGATTTTGTGCAAAAGCATCTGTATAGTAATTATTATAATAATTGTGTTTGATGAAATAGCTGTCTAACTGGTAGTTATCTTGATTATAAACAGTAACACTAACTAACACTGCTGTATAAGAGAGAAAACTGGGAAGCAGAAGTTTAAAGTTAAATTCTGTTGGCTGAAGCTATGGGGGATAGTCTATGAGTGTGTATGGAGATGCGCACACAGGAATAAAAGATAATTTCTCTTGCTCTGCACATTGTTACACAAAGAGCATTGATTTTGTCAGTGGTAGTATTTCCCTTCATTTATGTTAGGTAAACATGTTAATAATGAAAGAAAAGTGAAGATTTCAAGACTAGTGAGGTTTTTTCTATAAATAGATATTTTAGCAGAGTGCAGGTCTCTGATTGGTTTATGCGGAATTTAAGAAGCGTTGATCTTATATACCCAATCTCAGGAAGACATCGATTAATATATGTGCAGAAACTGTACTCTGTGACCTCTTTAGTGGTTCTGTTAAACGGATAGTAGTTTACTCTTAGAAAGGCAATGGAAGCTGGGTTAGTAAGCAAATCAAAATGCAAAAATCATGTTGAAACTGAATATGTATCTCTCCAGCACCTATTTTCCTTTTAGAAAGCTAGTCGGTGAGTTTTCTCAAATAGTTACTTTTTAAGTAAAAGGTTGACTGAATGTGTATAGATTGCTTTCTACTCTGGGGAGGATTAAAGAAGCAGTGATCAACCTGTGTGCAAGCTCTGACAAAATGAATCCCAGCATGTGTACTATTATTATATTAGTGTAGATGTAGTGCCATTATGGTGAAGCTGAGACTTCTGACTGGAAGGTTCAGGATTTTGTTCTTTCAATTTTACAGTAAACACTCAGTTAACCGTCACCCGTGGGGATTGGTAGATGCCAGATAACTGTAGTTTCTGGTTGGTTGAGAGTTTCCATTAAAAATATGCCTAACTAGTAATATGCCCTGTACAATTTATTTGGTTTGACTTGTTCTCAGGTTGGAGAGAGAGGGAATGTATTCCACTCTTCCTTTTTAAAACTCTAAAACTCTTAAAATGTAAGGCATGTTTCTGTGGGGGGGGGGGGGACAGGAAGTGCAACACTTAAAAATTGTACTGTATTTCTTCGATATTTTTTTCTGGTTGCTTGAGTTCCGGTTAACTGAGAGTTTACTGTATATCATTCTTCCTTTGTTCTGTTTTTTTTTTTTACAGGGGGAATTTAACAGTTTGGGAAAATGTGACACGAGCTTAAAAAAATGTCGGAAGTTGCAACCATGTAAAATTCGTGTTACTCAAATGTTACAAGGTTTACATCAAGTGTTAGTATGAAGAATATATATATATATATATATATATATATATATATATATATATATATATATATACATATCAGAAGTGACATATTTTAAGTAACTGTATGTTAAAATAGCATAATGGCTGCTTTGTCATTTTTCGCATGTAATATAAATGCCCTTACAGGCACAGAAAAAAAGTAAAGAGAAATATATTAAGAAATATAGAAACTGTCCTGTTGCAGGTGATACGTTTGGATAGAAATAAATATATGAGTTTGACAAAAAGAGAATTTTTGTGTAGAATTTGGCAGAATATTTGGCAGAATATAGGGAACAAAGCAAAAGGGGTATTGTTCTTTTGATAGAAGGATGTGCTCCTGTTGTGGTAGAAAGGAATGAGTGGATAAAAACAGAAGACTTGTGGTACTGGAGGGTACTGGTAAGAGGACAGATTTAACTTGGGATGCATCAATCTCCTCCTTAAACTGCAGTTATGGACCATAGAAGAATTCTTCACTAGGGAATTTTCTTTTCCGATGTTGAATGGAATAAGTAATGTTCAAGAGTTATTATGGCAGATTAAAATAATTCCAGATTGACTGGCAAGGGCTTGGGATATAAGGAAGATGGATTGCAAAAGAATTATTGAATTAAGGGAGAAAGAAATGTGAGTAAAAAGCAATTAAAAAATGAATATAAGTGAGCATAAAAAAGTTTAGGAAATCTGCAATAAACAATTGTTTTTTACAATAAATATGGAGCACAGAAAGTTTTAGCACAAAGACTTAGGCAACAGAAAGTGGAAGTTAAAGTATTCCAATCAAGTTGCTCAACACAACTCCCAGATCCAGAGAAATGTTGCCAAAATATCTGGTTGATGACTGGTAGCATCATTGTAAAGATGAT
This sequence comes from Protopterus annectens, assembly GCF_019279795.1. Taxonomy (NCBI): domain Eukaryota; kingdom Metazoa; phylum Chordata; order Ceratodontiformes; family Protopteridae; genus Protopterus; species Protopterus annectens. Next base: position 70,457,519 of record NC_056749.1, on the reverse strand, counting down.
AATAACTCATATCTTACTTCATCTGCCAGTACAAATCACAAAGCCAAAAATATTGCCAGAAATATCTGGTTGATGACTGCCAGCAATATTATAAAACTAATAGTAACATTCATATCAGCCCTTCATTAATCTCAACTGTCCAAACAAATCACAAAACTAGAAATATTATAAAAAATATCTGCTCGATTACTGCCAGCATTACTATAACAGTATCAGTGCCAGCATTATTGTAAAGCTATCACTTATCTCACTATACCATTCATCTCAGCGATCCACAAAGCCAGAAACAGTGCCAAAAAGTATCAGGGTGATCACTGGCAGGGTTATTAAATAGTAATAACACTTAACTCACAGAGACATTCCTTGAACTCCACCCTGAATTCTGCAGAATGTTCCTGATTTTATCTTTATATATACATATATTTAAAAAAACTCACTTCAGCTACCTTTGTGCTTAAATTTGAACGTTCCAAGGTTTCTACTCCCATGATCCCATTGACGTGACTTGAACTTTAAATCAACTTGAGCACCACCACTTAAATCAGCCAATGTTCTGCTTAAGCATTTTCTTCTAGTAGTGGTTCTTTATTTTATTTATTTATTTATTTTTAGAACAATGTTGCTCTAATAAATAAATAAATGGGGAAAGAGTGCCCCTAGGCAATTGCCTAATATCCCATTAGGACAGGCGGGACTGTGTATAGAGCTTCAACCTGAACAGTGATAATAATGTTTCTTGTGTGACACCAATTTGTTTGACCTTCTTCAAGAAATCCATTGTGTCCAGGATGCAGGATGGCAAACTATTAGCCAGTGATTTTATCTGGTATTCAAGGAAGATCGAGAACAGTTCAATGGTCAAGCCCTCCTCTTTCTACAACTGGTACGTATTAAGGGTTTTCAGTGTTTGGATTCCAGAAAACTTGGATTTGTAGATGAGACACGGTGAGGAATAAACCATTGTTGATCAATTCATTTTCATGTAGCTCAGTTAATTAACTGTTATTCACAATGTAATTCTTTAACCCCAGTTATGCCATTCTATGCAGTGATGTCTTGATGTATCAGGTCCCATTTCTGTAAATGTATGAGCCTGTCCCACATTAGTAACAGCATCACGTAGTTGTCTCACATATGCGTAATGATTCCTTACCTGGTTTGGACTACAGGACTGATGATTTACTATCTTCCATACTTAGAACATAAACCACATGTCTGGTTTGTCATTCGTAAACGACAGGTTTGCATTGCTGATCTGCATTTTGTATTCTTCCATGCTTATGGATTGATTGCTTGTTAATTAGACTTCAGCCTGTGCAGGTTCTAAACTGTTTTGTGTTGCTTATTTGAATTTCGTACTACATTTCCTGTTTGACCTCTGTTCGCACTCACTTTTACTTGTTGTCATCCTCTGCTCTTGAAAAGTGAAACTGTGGCTCTGATCGTGTGATTCTAGTTACTCGGCCTGTACTGTCAAACTACCAGACTTAATGTTGCTGCATCACTAAGATCTGCATAAGCTACTACTCTGATTTTTGCCTGTTTTCTGAATGAGTCATTTTGTTAGATACTCATGTACGTATCCTGTAATGCAGATATGAAATGTAAATGTGACTTACAACCACCATTAAGTGTGCAATATAAATATGGAATGCATATCTGCCTGTTGTTCAAATGTATATCTCTGATGTGATATGACACATTTAGAGTTTTCCTTCCTTAGCCTACAGTTAAAATGGCAATACAGTAGAGAGTCGATTATCAGAACTAATTGGGACCGAGGGTAGTTCAGATAATTAAACTATTTGGATAAACATACATTGAACCAGATAAAAAACGTCTAAATCATGTTTTTTTCCTGCATGCAGGGAATACACTTTTCAATCATTCAGTGATTCTAATGGATAATAAAGAATATTTTTCATACACGAGCAGGCTACAAGCTCAAAAAACATGCACAAGCGAATACTTATAATGTTTACATATTCAGACTTTATGATTTTTTCCTACCCAAAAACTTTAAAAGGCTGCGTTTGGATAATTGACGTTTTGGATAATCGTTGTTCAGATAATTGCTTCTGTACTGTAATGCAGCTGCACTTCCCAGGTCATTAAAGTGAAACATAAATGTATTTTATTTAGTGCAGTACATCTGTCATTCTCCCTTTCAGATTCACTGCTCTCTGTATTTGACTGTTGGGTTTTCTGCTTTTTTCTCTCTCTACTTATCCATTTACTGCAGTGCACTGTTTGCATATTATATTGCAGTTAATAAGTGCATGTGTGTGTGTTTGTGTGTGTGTGTGTGTGTGTGTGTGTGTGTGTGTGTGTGTGTGTGTGTGTGTGTGTGGGGGGGGGGGGGGGGCATTGTATGCAAAGAAAAGGCAATCCATACCATGTAGGAAGAGTCTTCTGCACAGAATGAAGGCTGAAAATGAATGCACAAAACTGCCATCTTCTGGTACAGTTGGTGATAGCATTTAGGTGGTAGTGATGCTGAAGAGAAGACCATTATGTGTATGGTGAAACGTGTGTTCCCTCATGTAGTTCATAAACATTACTTGGTAAAAGTTTTTTTTTCCCATAATGCTCAGAGTAAATGGTCAAGCATGACAGATATCAACCATCACAATACAGTACTTAAGTTATGTTTCTGATCCAGACAGTCTTAGTTTTTTTTAAGAACAAAATACCTCACAACTGTACAGATTTTTGCAGAATGGCCAGATTTTTCCTCATATTTTGGTCCATTTTTCATAAAATTGAAGCTTTGTAGGAAATTAGTAGCAAATCATAGGTTCATAGGTAGGCACTAGGCTATTTATAAACCTAGCCACAATGTGTTGACTTTCGCCACCACCTTAGATTAGTTCCCAGTGCCTCTGTCCAGCAGAGCCACTGAAGTGATCCCAGGGGTAAACTTTCTGTTTCCCATCCACTCGTCAAGGTTTCTCTTGAAGAGTGCTAGCGAGGAGCTCTGCCTAATGTAGATTGGAATCTTGTTCCAAAGCATGGGAAGCCTCTGGGACAGGAATCTATCCCTCCAGCACGTCCTATTTATTGTTGTGGTGACATTTAAATCCCTAGAGCGTGTGACTCGAGGGGATAAGGTTTTCTTTAGGTGGAGCATGTCCATCAGTTCTGGGTTGGACATGGCCTTGCATGTCAGGCAGAGATCACCTCTGAGCAGGCGGTATGCAACCGAGTACAGCTGGAGTTTCTTCAGTGGAGCTGCATAGGGCATCTGTCTGAGGCCAGTGATACTCTTGGTGAGGTACTTCTGTGGTCTTTCCGGCTGTTGCAGGTGTCTTGTAAGGTACATCCCAAATGGAGCATTGTACTCTATAATGGGTCTGATGAGTGATGAGTAGAGGGGCACAATGACTTCCTTTGATCTGGATGCAAACCCTTTTGTGATTAAGTGGGCCACATAGAAGGATTTTCTAACCACTTTGGCCATGTGCTTATCAAAGGAGAGATTACTATCTACTTGGGTCCCCAGATCCCTTATTATGTTTTCCGTATTTAGGGGACTGTCACCTATGTGATAGTTTATAGGTACTTTGTTATTTCCAAAGGGAATAAATATGCACTTTTTGGCATTTAGCTTGAGGCCATGATTTTGACACCAAGTATCCATCTCAGTGAGACCCTTTTGGAGGATGTCTGTGTCAGTCGGTGAGTCAGTTATAGCCCCTAGTTTGCAGTCTGAGAACTTGTTTAGCAATAGTCCTCCTGTGCATGTCTGTACCTCTGAGAAGTATATGCCGAACAGGAGGGGTCCTAGGTCTGACCCTGGGGAATGCCACTTGTAACCGGTTTAGAGTCAGACCTAACTCTTGCAACTCTCACCATGTGGGTTCTGTCCATGAGCCAATTGGCAACCCATCTTGTGACATAGGGCTTTATGTTCAGGCTGGTGAGCTTGTCTATAATACCAGAATGGGAAATGGTGTTGAAGGCCTTTGTGAGGTCTAGGTAGGCTGTGTGTACCACCTTTCCATCAATAAATAGCCTTGGTAACTGTCTCAAAGAAGTCCACCAGGTTTAGGAGGCATGATCTGCCCTTAACAAAGCCGAACTGGATAGGGTCCAGTGTTTGGAGGTTCCCAATGTCTCTGTTAATGGGTTCCATGATGATGCGCTCCATAGCATTGCGGACAGGCTTATAGGGTGATAGTTCCCAGGGTCTGTTGTGGCTCCACCTTTGTGGAGTGGAATAACCGTTGCTGTGCATCACTCTGTGGGTACATAGCCTGTGGAGTGGCTGAGTTTGAGCAGTGTGTTTAGGTGAGGGGTTAGTTCATCTTTGAGCTCTGTCCAGTCCCATTGATGTTGTGTTTTTGGCTTTGGAGAATTCTATTTTAACCTGAGTGTCTGTGATTTCAGGGGCTCTACATTCTTCTGGTATGGTTATCGGCCCTTTTGGGGGTGAGAGCGGGTGAAGTTTGCACTGAACCTGTCTGCCAGGATGTTGGCAATATTGGTTGATTCCGTGTATTTTGTGCCATTCTGCACTAACTCTGAGCAGGTCTGAGCATTGCCACTTAGATTCTTGACATAGCTAAAGAATGCCTTGTGATTATCTTTGGAGTCCTTGGCAAGTTTTCTTTCAAAGCTTGTCTTGGATGATTTTATGAGAGACTGTAGTTTCTTGCTGATACTGATCAGGGATGTCTTCCCTTCTTGGGATTTTACTCTTTTCTGTACTAGTTTCCTCCTTCTATTGTATAGCTTGTTTATGGCGGGGGTCCACCAGACTGTTTTCCTTTTCTTAGAGTAGTGAGTCTTGGTTTTGCTTGTGATAGCACAATCCATGCATTCTTGTAGATGCCTGTAGAATGCATTAGTAAAGGATTTTGCAGCTTGGACAGCATTATCCTTTAGCATGGGGGCTTTGAAACTTCCCACCTCCATCTTAAGTAACGTGAAGTTTGCTTTTGAAAAGTTTTTCATGGTGGTTTCCTTGTCCAGGGGTGGGGCGGAATGTGGATATCCAAAGTGATTTGTTTATGGTCAGATCTAACCAGCGAGGGGTTGACCTCTGGTGTGGAACACCAGTCACCCATGTTGGTGATGACCAGGTCCAATATGTTGTCATCTCTGGTGGGAGTGTTGACCAGTTGTTCTAGGGTGTTTGAGTTTATAAATTCTAGGAAATGTTGGGCAAGGGAGTTAGTACTTGAGTAGTTCTCCAAATTAATGTTTGGGTAGTTGAAATCACCGAATATTAGGGTATTTGTTTGGACCTTTATGTTACCCAGTGTTTCCACAAATACGGAATGGGTGTCCTGGGACATGGTGGGTGATCTGTAGCAAGCTACAATTTGAATTGCAGTTTTGCCCATTGTTAGTTGCATGTGGATAATCTCTGAAGCATTGTGCTGTGTCACTAACCTGGAGGTGTGGGTATCCTTGGTGAATATGGATACTCCCCCGCCTTTTGTATTTCGGTCCGGGTTCTGTGGCCAAAATGTATGGTATGAGTTGTAGCCTGGTAGTGCTGGGGTGCTCTCTGGAGCCTTAAACCAGGTTTCTGTTACTGCACATATATCGATTTTCTCCATACTGAGGAGTGCCTCGAGTGCATGCATTTTGAGGTTTAGACTTCTGGCATTGAGTAGTATTACCCTCAGATTTTTGTTATTTGTGCTATTTACAGAGGTGGGTTTGTCTTTTGAGCCTTGCCTAAAAAGGCACTATGGGGGTCGGAAAAGCCTTGGTCAATATTCGAAAGCCTAAAGGTGACAGGTGCAAGCCGCCTCTAGCGAAGCAGCGTGGCTTGTTGAGCATGTCATCCCAGGCAAACAGACACTAGATCCCCTTAGAATGACACCAGAAACTTAGCCAATTGTTGAAATTGATAATTTTTTCTTTATACCATGGTATCATTCTTGTTGTGGGCAGGATGCTACTCAGGGTTAGGGTCATACCAGCCTGGGCTATGTGATCAGAGAGCTCTTCCATGTCTCTTTTCATGTAGTCCAGGGAGGTATGGCTCAGGTCATTCACACCAACATGGACAATGACAGAGTCGTGTTTGTACTTGTTCTGGAGTGACCTGAGTGCTTGTGTTATATGGCGGATCCTGGCATCCGACAGGCAGCTAACAGTAACCTTCTCCTTATTCAGAAAAGTGAGTGGAGCATCAGTGTGCCTGACTATAGAGTCACCTATTACTAGTGTGTTGGGTATGTTATTTTGCCTTGAGGGCTTTGATTGCATGGCACACTGATTTTATGAATTATGTGTTTCATTGTTTGTGCTGGGGGGGGTGGAGGTTGCTTGGATGTTTGCTTTGGAGGTCTCTGTTGGTTTTGCAGATTTTATTTAGAGCTTCCGAGTATGTTTTCATGTATTTATGTGTGGTTTTGCCGGCACTGGTTTAATGGGTCTATGTGAGACTGGTGGTGTGATGCAAGTATTTCCCTTCTCCTCTTGACTGTCTGATTCAATCTTGGGTTGAGAGAGCTTAGCCTCCAGTTTGGCTGTATAATTGCATCTCTTGCATGTATTAGTGTTTGGTGGTAGGAGGAGAGTGTTGTCTTTGTACATGAGGCAGTTGTAACATTGCCTCAAAATGCCCAAATTCACCAGTTGGACTGGAGAGTACATCTGAAACTGCCCTTTGGATGTGCCTGGATAGGTACAGTAAACTGTTTTACTGAATGGCTGGTAAGGTAGAATAGAGAGCCTTGTCCTTCTGTAGTGCTAGGGTTTATAAGTGCTTGCTATGGGTTTTGAGCAAGTGCTGGGCTGAGAAATGAATAGGTTGAGTGCTTAAGTTGAAAATTTGTCTAGTTCCAAGGGTAAAATTGAAGAGGAGACTTTGTGGAGCCGGAAATAGTTATACCCTAGCTAACCGACGCTGCCTGGTGCGCAAAACCGGCAAATGCATTTTTATATAGCAGGGAAATGAAAGAGATAGAAATTAGCCCAAAATGGCCAGTAATCTACTACTTTCTGGGCTGAAACCACTCCTCCAGGGACAGAGCTCAAAGCTCCCCTCTCTCACAGGTGAACAGAGAAACTTCCTTCTATCCAAGCAAGGTATGGCTAAACACAGAGATTTGTAACACAGCCCTGAATTCAGCACTAACCTGAAAACTGGACTATACTAGCTTAGAAAGGCGGGAAACAAGTATTTTTTTTTCAGAAAATAAAGTAGATACAATCAAAAAAACACTTTAAATGTGCATAAAAAGATGCTTATTGTTATATATCTCAGATCAGAGTTGTAGTCAGTGCCCCTAGTAATAAAGTAGGAAGAAACACAAATACAGTAAAAGCAGATGAATAAAGTGCAATTTTTTTATATATATAAAACAACAGAAAACAATCTGATTTAAACAATTTACAACAATTAAAGACTGAAGTTAGAAAACAATGACAGACATTTGAGATTAAAACTTCATACCCTTCAGAAAATTCATGCTAATTCAAAACCTCTTATTCCATCAACTTTCAAGACCAAAATTTAAAAATTGTCCCTATTCTTTTGGACTTTGTCACACTTTTAGTCATGGCTTTGTCCAGATTTCTTGCTCTAAGAGGTTGAGAGGTATGAGTAGAGTGTATATGTGTGAGCCAAAGACCCGACACCTGGTCAGAGTTTTAAAGGCCATGCCCACTACTTCCTGTGCAAAAATACTGGGGGTATCCAGAAATGCACAACACTGCAGAAAGTATGTCTTAATGCAACTGCATATTATTTTAAACAGCTTTAGTGTCATGAAATCCGGATTGATAAGTATCATAACAAAATGCAAGTTTTGCACTTAAGTATTTAGTTTAAATGCATGTCTTGCTACAGTTGGTGATGGTAGATACATTTACAAAACCACCCAATAGAATTAAGGAGTGCTTTGTGCAATGCTATTCATTTTCTGAATGTCCCTGATGTCTGTGTCTGTTAACTTATCATTGTCAGCAAAACCTATGGGTATTAAAGTCCTGACCCCAGATGCCTCAGAGGGGGGGGGTTAATTATCTTACTCTGTACTAGATTAAAACATGCACATGTCCACAGTATGCAGCTCCCTAAAAGCACTGTGTAACTGTTGGGGTGTTATAGTGCAACTCTAGCTTGTTTGGGATCTATACAAGACTTATTGTTAACTTTTCACTCTAAGAGACTCAGTATGAAGAAGTAAAAATTGACCTTCCTATTAGTAAACTAGATTCTCCCTCCAAGTCTGAATTATGGAGATCCAAATATACAGGTATATAGCAGAATGAAGGAATTAATGTTTAAACCTAACCAGGCTAAACAAAGAATGAAGGAAATCACAAAGAATTGAAACAACAGAGGTATTAGAAGAATACTTTGCATCAGTCCTTAAAAGGGAAGGTAAAGGGGGCACCATTCAGGGCAGAGTGCAAAGAGCACTGAGCAGACATCAGACGCAGAGAGTGAAGAGCAGTGAGCAGACATCAGACGCAGAGTGCGAAGAGCAGTGAGCAGACATCAGACACAGAGTGTGAAGAGCAGTGAGCAGACATCAGACGCAGAGTGCAAAGAGCAGTGAGCAGACATCAGAGTGCAAAGAGCAGTGAGCAGACATCAGACGCAGAGTGCAAAGAGCAGTTAGCAGACATCAGACACAGAGTGCGAAGAGCAGTGAGCAGACATCAGACGCAGAGTGCGAAGAGCAGTGAGCAGACATCAGACGCAGAGTGTGAAGAGCAGTGAGCAGACATCAGACGCAGAGTGCAAAGAGCAGTGAGCAGACATCAGAGTGCAAAGAGCAGTGAGCAGACATCAGACATCAGACACAGAGTGCAAAGAGCAGTTAGCAGACATCAGACGCAGAGTGCGAAGAGCAGTGAGCAGACATCAGACGCAGAGTGCGAAGAGCAGTGAGCAGACATCAGACGCAGAATGCGAAGAGCAGTGAGCAGACATCAGACGCAGAGTGCAAAGAGCAGTGAGCAGACATCAGACATCAGACACAGAGTGCAAAGAGCAGTGAGCAGACATCAGACGCAGAGTGCAAAGAGCAGTGAGCAGACATCAGATGCAGAGTGCAAAGAGCAGTGAGCAGACATCAGACATCAGACGCAGAGTGCAAAGAGCAGTGAGCAGACATCAGACGCAGAGTGCGAAGAGCAGTGAGCAGACATCAGACGCAGAGTATAAAGAGCAGTGAGCAGACATCAGACATCAGAGTGCAAAGAGCAGTGAGCAGACATCAGAGTGCAAAGAGCAGTGAGCAGACATCAGAGTGCAAAGAGCAGTGAACAGACATCAGACATCAGACACAGAGTGCAAAGAGCAGTGAGCAGACATCAGACGCAGAGTGCGAAGAGCAGTGAGCAGAAATCAGATGCAGAGTGCGAAGAGCAGTGAGCAGACATCAGACGCAGAGTGCGAAGAGCACTAAGCAGACATCAGACGCAGAGTGCGAAGAGCAGTGAGCAGACATCAGACGCAGAGTGCGAAGAGCAGTGAGCAGACATCAGACGCAGAGTGCGAAGAGCAGTGAGCAGACATCAGACGCAGAGTGCGAAGAGCAGTGAGCAGACATCAGACACAGAGTGCAAAGAGCAGTGAGCAGACATCAGACGCAGAGTGCAAAGAGCAGGTGTACATTTTGATGAGTTTATGTGATCTGAAGTACTTGGGTGCAGTCTGTGGCTGATGATTCATAGTGGATGCCCTCTGCATTAGCAGTTCTAAAGCTGATTCTTCCTACAGCATGGATGTGTATGTCATGTGTGGTATGTCTCGTTATAAATTATATGGTTTTGTTTAACTTGCCTTTTATGAGTATTGTATTACTTAAAAGTTTCACATTTTGCATGTCAAATGGTACTTTGCACTTCACAGATATTTGAACATACCTCTCAACCATACCAAATTCCTCAATATTTATAATTTTTGGGGTTGAAATAATAGTGTGCCACAAATTCCTGAGTAGCTCCTTTAAATCCCGCTTTTGTTTTTTATTTTTTATGTACATGCTAACATCATTGTACATTGCCAGCATATCCCACAGTGACCCCCCCCCCCCATTTGTTTAGGCTTTGCCCAGATTCTTCATGCTAAGAGGTTGAGAGGTATGACATGTTTTGATTTTTCAGTCGTAGAAGAAATGGAAACAGTTGATTTGTTGTGGTGACCCCTGATGGGAGCAGCCGAAAGAAGAAGAAGTCCTGCATTTACTCATTACAAATGCACGAGGAAGGGGAGGCATTTCCTTGCATTTTGCTACAAGAAATAAGTAGCATTTCTGTTTATTCTTATTGTGTCTGAAGCTTATAGTAATGTGTCAAGAAATACTTTCATGTCAAGTTACACAAGCAGCTTTGATTATGCAGTGGGGGCCGTTTAGTATTGATAATGTCAGGGGTACATTACAGGGGTCACATCAGAGTGGGTCTTCTGACAAGCATCCTGTTTTACAAGGTTTCCTCTTTTGCTTACAAGTTAGTGACTCTAAATGTCTTTCAGAACTTAATTATTACATTCACACCAGAAACTGCAGCACAGTATAACTGCATACATAATAATCCCAACATACTTTATAGTTACTTCCACAAAAGCACCTGACGTAATTTATACTATTTTATATACATATAAAATCATATGTAATAGCAAGAATTTCAATAGCGATTATTTATTTTATTTTATTTATTTATTGACATTTGATGACCTGAAAGTCCAACTGGGTCAAAAACTCATTTTCAGCGGAGGCCCGGGGAGAGAAGCTCCACAGTTACAAAGTCACAAATCATGAACGATTAAAGAATTTTAAACACAGGCAATTGACAAGATGTTAATATACTAATACAATAATGTAGATTCGCAGTACAAATTAACATACAGTTAATTAAGGATTTACATAGTTTAACTGATCTGAAAAAAAAAATTGCCATATGTGATGGTAGTAATCAAGGTCAACCAATTAGATTAGAATTTTTAACTTGTTTAGCACTCAGGCAGAATAAACCTTTTTTTATTACTATGGAAGAAATGTTGGAGAAAGTGAAAGATGTTCCTTTTCTGAGTTTAATGTTGGGAAGACTGAAAGATAATGGTGGTAGCAGAAGAAGAGGTTAGTTGTGAGATAGAAGAAGAAGGAGAAGATCAGAGTGAGGAGTTAGCGTAAGATGTATTACCGAAGGATTACAGTGAGAGTTATGGTGGAGGCTGATAAACAGTATGTCAAGTAGGTTTAGCAGCTAATATATGGAGAGGGTAGTGTAAGACAGTGGGGCAGTTATGGAGGCTAGGAGGAGAGCTGATAGTTGTTAGTGGCTTAGGGAAGCTTGACACAGGAAGATAAGTAAGTAGAATATGGCATAGATGGTGTTAGGCTAGAGACAGGTGTTAAGAGGGTGAAAAGAGAGGTGGGCTTAGGATAGATTAACTCTGTTAGTTTTTGTTTAGGTTATAAGAGGTAAGGTAGTATTTTTTCATTGTAAATTTGAAGGTCTTAAGGGATTTGATGGTGCTAATATTTGGCGGTAGGTCATTCCGTAGTTTAGCAATGACAGAGGAGTAAAGGCTTTGCCTGACTCTTTTAGTGGGTTTATATACTTGTAGGAGTAGCTTGTTAGTGGGGCAGAGATTTCTGGGTGGAGTGCAAGGTTATAAGATAGGTTTTAAGGCACTGCAGCTATTGTTTTTATTGGTAATTTTGTGACCTAGAGCTGTGCTGAATTCTGGTATTGAGGGAATTGTAGCCAGTTTAATTGTTTGAGAATGCAACAATGGTGAGTGTGATTAGGTAAGCCAGTTGCAAAATTAGTAATTTTATGATAACATGATTGTAATTTGTTCTTTAGGTTTGTGTGAATTAATAAGAATAGGAGCCCCATAAAGAAGGGAGGGGAGTAGGAGGGTGTTGGCTAGTGTTATTTTAGTAGAAGCGTACATGAGCTGTTTGTGTCTGTGAAGTTTGTCGAGTTTGATGTGTGTTTTTTAATCGTATTAAGTATGTGTTGTTTGAAGGTAAGTTTAGAATCAACAGTAATGCTTACAGTTTTACTTGAGTTTCAAATTCAATTTGTGTTTTGTTCTGTGAATATATTTTGAATTCATGTGAGAAGGATTTTGGAGATAACAGCATAAGTTTAATTTTATTTGGGTTAAGCAGTAGTTATGCATTGTTTAGCCATGTTTCAATAGAGATAAAGGTGTTTTATGTAATTGTTAAGAAATGGTGGGGGTTGTTGAATTTAGAGATAACAGTGGAGTCATCAGTGTACTGGAAGAGTGTGCTTTGGAGGGAGGCATTATGAAGGTTGTTAATGAATATATTAAAGAGCAGGGGTCCTAAAATGCACCCTTGCGGGACTCCAGTACTGTTTACCTGGTATTTAGATAGGTTAGATAACCATTTGACACCTTGTTGCCTTTCAGTTAAATAGCTGACACATGGTTGCCTTTCAGTTAAATAGCTGAAGAAACACTTTTGAGTAGTTTGGGAGCAGCCTAGTGTAGACAGTTGCTGTAAATGTTTAGAATGAGACACTGTGTCAAATGCTTTTGCTAGGTCTAATAAGATTACAGATGTTAATTGGCCCTTGTCCAAAGCTTTGTTTACAGTGTCTGTGAAGGATAGCAATGCTGTGGTAGTACTATGTGCAGGCCTAAAACCATGTGGGGTGAATGTAAGGATATTGTTGTCTAAGAAAAATGTAATTAATTGTATGTGTATACACTTTTCTAGCAATTTAGATAGAGGGGAGAGGATAGAGATGGGTCTATAGTTAGATAGTTCATTGATTTTTCCTCCCCTGTGCAAGGGAGGTAAGATGGATTTTTTTTTTTCAGAGCTTAGGGACATAGGATTCGATGATAGACATATTGATTAATATACTGACAAGATAGGCCATTGCTTCTGAAACGAGTTTTAGATATTCTGATGGAAGATTGTCAGTAGAGCGGGAGCAAAGTTTTAGTTTTGTGAGAAATTTATGTACAAGTGAGGTAGGAACAGACTGAAGACAGAAAGTAGTTTTTGAGGGTGTAACTATGCAGGTTTGTTCAAGGGTGGTGAAGGAATGTGGAATTAGGTGACAATATGGAGCCTATAAGGGTTCGATTTTCTATGGGTTTCGAGTTGGTGTTAGGTGATGGGTGGTTTATACGTTTTTGTATACTATCTATGACGTGGGAGGTAAACATGTCTGCTGTTTGAGATGGCTCTTTATCAGGGGCTGGTGAGGGGTTTTGAGATGACCTAGGAGTGTTGATATAGATTTGCAGAATTTTCTAGGATTGTTGGTTTGGCGGGTTAATTGCTGAGTGAAATAATTGTTTTTGTCTGCAATGATTAGTTTCCTTGATTGCCATCTTAAGATAAGAAATCTGCACAAAGCCAAAACAACAGGGGAACAAAGTACCAAAAACAGGGACCACTGGTAAATAGCATTCTTATAAGCCTAGAACGTTGCTAGAATAAAAGTTGTGCTACCATGCATTTTTTGAAAGGCATGAAGTCTGAAACTCAAATGACTGACATTATTTAGTAAATTCAGTTCTCACTGATTTTCCAGAAAACCACAACTTTTATAAGGAGTAGACCAAAAATACTGAGGCAAAAATCTGGACTTTGTGTGAAAATATGGAGATTTAAGAGGTATGATTACGTCTCTTTGCACAGTATGGATTTTGTTAGACATTGTTCCATTTATATGAACTTCTGAAAATAAAGTTGAGATCCTGGGGGTGTGGGTAGGGCTAGGACTATGTAAAGTGACCCAAGTTGTGGTTTTAATTTTATCACTGCAATACATTATTATTGTAGGTTTTAGTCCGACTTACGCCATGTAACTGTGACTGGAATAAACAGTTTGTTGTGTAGAAAAATGACCTGAGCCAGATATACAGTGCTTAAAATAGACAGTTTTCCATAAAATACAATCCAGAGATTAAACTGTGATTCTTAAATTTATAATGTCAAGTCCTTAAATTCAGTCTGACATAATTCATTGGTGTGGCTGTAAGTAAGCCTGAGCATGGATTAATATCAGTGCAGAACAATGTACATTCAATTAACACTAGAGCAAACAGTAAACAAAATGTTTTATTTTATTTTATTTTAGGAGAAATTGATCTAAATGCCAGCTTTCCTGAAATCTCTGGTTTTGTCTGTATTCAAATGTGTCTGGAACTTTAATGATGCTTAAGTTTAAGGTCACACAAGCACTTCCTTCTCTGTATACCTACAAAGTTTAAAGTGAACCTTTCTCATAATAATAAACTTAATTCCAAGGGCTATGGCAAAGTTAGGAACCACCAAAAGGCTAAATTGTGTGTATAATATATGAGAATGAGAAACAGTACTGCTATTTGTGTTTGAGTATCCCGTTAGGTCTGACAGCCGGTGAGCGGAAAGTTTGGTGCTGCCACACCCAGCTGTTCAAATAGACTGTAGGAGCTTAGACTGTAAAAAGATTGTGTATGATATACAGCCATGTCTCACTGTTGTTCCTTATTTATGGTTAAAGACCTAGGTTTTTCTACTTTAGTTTAGTTTTACATTTAGGGAGTGGTCCTGGCAAGCAAACAGTATGTTTCACAGTTTTGCTCATTATTTGTATATTTATCTGATAAGTCTGTGAGATCCATGTGCTATGCCTTAGTTCAGCAGCTGGCATACAGTCTGCGAGATCCATGTGCTATGCCGTAGTACAGCAGCTGGCATACAGTCTGCGAGATCCATGTGCTATGCCTTAGTTCAGTAGCTGGCATGCAGTCTGCGAGATCCATGTGCTATGCCTTAGTTCAGTAGCTGGCATGCAGTCTGCGAGATCCATGTGCTATGCCTTAGTTCAGTATCTGCCATGCAGTCTGCGAGATCCATGTGCTATGCCTTAGTTCAGTAGCTGGCATACAGTCTGCGAGATCCATGTGCTATGCCTTAGTTCAGTATCTGCCATGCAGTCTGCGAGATCCATGTGCTATGCCTTAGTTCAGTAGCTGGCATGCAGTCTGCGAGATCCATGTGCTATGCCGTAGTACAGCAGCTGGCATACAGTCTGCGAGATCCATGTGCTATGCCTTAGTTCAGCAGTGGCATGCAGTCTGCAAGATCCATGTGCTATGCCTTAGTTCAGTAGCTGGCATACAGTCTGCGAGATCCATGTGCTATGCCTTAGTTCAGCAGCTGGCATACAGTCTGCGAGATCCATGTGCTATGCCTTAGTTCAGCAGCTGGCATACAGTCTGCGAGATCCATGTGCTATGCCTTAGTTCAGCAGCTGGCATGCAGTCTGCAAGATCCATGTGCTATGCCTTAGTTCAGCAGCTGGCATACAGTCTGCGAGATCCATGTGCTATGCCTTAGTTCAGTAGCTGGCATGCAGTCTGCGAGATCCATGTGCTATGCCTTAGTTCAGTAGCTGGCATACAGTCTGCGAGATCCATGTGCTATGCCTTAGTTCAGCAGCTGGCATATCTGCCTCTGTCCTCCCTTTACCATTTCTTTATGAATGCTGCCAGATCTGCTAATGAAGTGTGACTGACCTGACAACTACTGAATGGATGTTTCTGAACAAGTCACTCTATATCATTGAGATCTCGGCAACACGTTTAAATGTAGATTTATTTGGTCATCACCAAAAATGCTGTGGAATGCAAGACTACATGTAGGCTACTAGAAGTGTGACATTCCACACCATATAGGTGTTAATGAGTTAAAATCATTCAATAATGTAGAAGGAACTGGCATCCCAGGACTTTTAGCATGCGTGATACATTGCTGGATGAAACCACCAACCACATAATTCAATTTGTCAGTGCCAACGGCATGGTAAAAATTCCCAGAAGACTTTTGGCTTAAAAGCTGTCATCTTTACATCTTGGAGGATATTTCCATTATTGGAGACCAGAATTTGAGCAAAATGCTATGTAATCCATGCTGGATTGCAGCTTCCTTTGCTGACTATTTCCAGCATTTATATGCTGAACTGTGAGTGTGAGGAAACTGCTAAGCACCTCAAGGCTTGCTTAAAATGAGTTCATTCACTAGGTTATATTCTACTGAGGCAATGTTTTTGTATCTGAGAAAACGTTGGACCTTGATAGACCCTCCTTGTTGGTGTACTAGTGAGTGGGATTAGGAGGTCTCTGGACTCTTGTCCAATCTGGTTGAGTTTTTGGCAGAAGTAGAGCTCAAAATAGGATATTGCAAGCCATTATTATGTCATTGTTTAAACCCGGAAAAGGTCTGTTATATGTGGTGCAATGTAAGTCTCTATCTCTCTCTCTCTTACTAAGATGAGACCAAAAGTCTGGCTAAGATGTTAGGTTCAAGGCTGGACAAGGTCTTTTCTCCATAATGTGTAAGAATAAGGTTAACTCTGTCAAAGGTTAAGTAGTCTGAATCTCACCTTCTGGTGGTAACAAATGTTGCAGTATGTCAGATCTTTATGAAGAGCAATGACACTTTCCATAGAATCAGATGAGATTTTTTGTAGCTACCCTCATGAACTTCCTTTAGATTTGAAGTGCTGCTGTTGAATTTGAAGTGGTGCGTGTTGAATCTGTCTGTATGAATCCATCCACAAGGCTTAGATGAAATGTGGAGCTCTCACTTTCCTATGAAATTTTTAAAGAGACATAGAGTTACCTTTGTCCTTTTGTCCGTTCATACTTGTCCTTAAACTGCAGTTACAGTGTACTGAGACATAACAGGACATTTTACTTTTATGCAAGTGCAAAGCTTTATAAAAGTTTGAATGTTAATGCAAATAAAACCCTATTGTTCTGGTTAAAGTTTGTGTTATTTTGTTTTTTCAGCTTGTGTTTGAATGTTGGTATCCCACAATTCCACTGGAGTGGGCAGAGTCATGTTATTATGCATTCAAATTTTATGTTAATTAACATCTAGATTTTTGGCCAGTTGTACCTACTTTTCATTGGCCTTTGTCCAGATTTTGATGTCTCCAGGTTGAGAGATATGT
The DNA here is from genome assembly GCF_019279795.1 of Protopterus annectens. Taxonomy (NCBI): domain Eukaryota; kingdom Metazoa; phylum Chordata; order Ceratodontiformes; family Protopteridae; genus Protopterus; species Protopterus annectens. The sequence continues at coordinate 70,440,602 of NC_056749.1, read as the reverse complement.
ATTTGAACAACAGTATAACATGAAAGGATCTCATGGGCCATGTGTTTAATCCTCTGCCAAGTGAAAACGTAAGAACATGTTCCTATACTGGTCTGTTGAAAGTTGACAGGATGTGTTTTCTCTTTTCAGGGCTTCTCCGATTATAGGCTATTTACCATTTGAGGTGCTGGGAACATCAGGTTATGACTATTACCATATAGATGATCTTGAGCTTCTAGCAAGATGTCATGAACACTGTAAGTAGTTTGGTAAATCTGTGAAAATATTGTGAATTTACACATTACAAAGGGCTGATAAAGAAAAATGTTAAACTATTATTTAAATGGGTAAATAAAAATAAAGGAAGTAGTTTCAGCATGAAAAGTATTCTATATTATATTGTGGATCCAGAGGCAAAAATTATCTTTATGCATTGTCTGGGAATATTATTCCAAGTGGTAGCTCTTATAATGATAGGGCAGCATCTTTACCAGTGATTTCTCTTGTCATATTATTCAGTCTTTTAGAAGACAATGTGTCTATACTATGCATTGTCTTTACAGATGTAATTCCCCCTGCACCCTCCATGTGGGAACTGTGACCCTGAAACCCCTACTATTTAAATATTATAGGTCTGAGATCTGACAATCTCCAGGGGAAGGAGCATTTTTTCACTAAGCCCAGTGACTGTCATTCTCACACACCTGTTGGCCATATGTTTCATTGACTAAAGTGTTATGAGAAAACACATATCAGCTTAAACCGCTTTCAACTAAACAAGTTCACCCATATATCTATATGCCTGTATATCTATATCCAGATCTATCTATACGGGGTTATGTCATTTTACTGAATCCCAAATGATTGAACCCATTTGATTGAAAACTGCTTTGGCTGAAAACTCATTTCACAGAGAAGTGTAGACATGTATACAAACTATATGATGGTTTCATTTCTTATCATAGGAATTACTGGAGAAGTAAGTCTACCACAGTATGTGTGGATTGCTGTGGTCGGTAAATCTACCACAGCATGTGTGGATTGCTGTGGTCAGCAACACATTATATCTCCCAATCTGTAGATGTGATGTTTGTGTTTCTACTTCAGCACTGATTCATAGTGTGTTTTTTTTATTTAAGTGAAACTTCTTTAGTCACTGTAGTGCGAGTTCGGAGTGAACCAAAAAGTGAAACCGATGTGACACCGGATAGTGGCACAGTTCTACCCACAGGAACAACTACTCATTGAAGGTGGTATGCCTGCAACAAGAATATACTAGTATATCACACTTACTGAGAGTTTATTTTCCATTTAAAAAAAAAAAAAGCCCAGTAGCCCACCGTGCTTTACCCAGGTTGAAACGGCTGTGTTTTTTTTAAACTTCATTGAAAGTGTTTGGAACTGTTTAATTCCTCCACCAAATTCATTTATCAACTGTAAACTATCTTTTTCTTACAGTGTCACAGTTTTGTATATTGTATTAAATATGAATAGCCACATTCAGCAGGTGCTGCAATGGACTGACTTTTTCAATGCCTTTGAGGTTTACAAACTCTCCTCTGTAGGGGATGCAACCAGTGTTAAAAGTTTGACAATCTGCCAGAAACCAACTTATTTTAGTCTATGTAAGACTTTCAATCCGATGCCCTTTCTCCCCTGCATTTATACAATTCCACTGCAATTGAGAAAGAACTACTATAAAAAGCAGCGGTGATATTCATGCCCTTCTGGAAGTTCGAGACCCAATAGTGCGAGTTCTGAAACATGAAACTTGTATGTAGTGCTACACTCGAGGAGTACAGGGAAACGTGCTGTTACAGATTCAAAGCGACCCCCCGATGTGGGGAGATGCACTCTGAAATCACTATTAACTTCAATAAAAGGGAATTCTCCAGGTTGGAGCCATTTTGGTTTTAGTATGCATTTTACCATAATTGCAAATACATTTTTGAACATTTCTACTTCCTCTCCTCCAATTTAAGATGGGAACACAATGTTAACTAAAGACAAATTCATCAGGGTAGATTCTGTGTCTTATTAATGTTTTAAATTAATTTGGGCATAAGTAATTATTCACACAAAATGAGTATACACACAAAAGGGTGCCTGCTACACGTGCTGGAGACACATGTCCTAGCTGCCAATCACTCGATGTGGCAAGTGCTCCAGCTCCCACTAACTGGAACTGGAGCAGCTAGGGCTGCAGTGGCTGTAGTTTTCCAACATAAAGGGCTGCATTAAGAGTGCAAGGGCTTAAGCACATTTCAGTTACCGCCATTGAAGTGCCACTTGACAGTAAAGCAGCATGCATACCTCTCAACCTCTTAGTGCAAGAAATCTGAGCAAAGCCTGACAAAATGGGGGGAACAAAGGCCAAAAATAGGGACAAACTTTAAATATTGCTCTTACAAACTTAGAAAGTTGCTAGAGTAACAGGGTTTGTTTTAACACACATTTTCAGAAGGATTTGAAGTCTGAAACTCAAATGTATGTCATTATTTAGTTTCATTATTCCTCAGATTATCCAAGTGATTTGCCAGGAAAAACACAAATTTTATGAGGAACACAACAAAAATATGAGCCAAAAA